>NW_007252249.1:127866-165532 GCF_000164805.1 Carlito syrichta | reverse complement strand
CAAACAAACCCATTACAAAGTGGGCAAAAGATATGAATAGACACTTCTCCAAAGAAGACATACGAGCAACCAACAGATACATGAAAATGTTCAGTCTCACTAGTCATCAAGGAGATGCAAATCAAAACCACCCTGAGATACCACCTAACTCCAGTCAGAATGGCCATCATCAATAACTCAAAAAATAACAGATGCTGGAGAGAGTGTGGCGAAAAGGGAACACTTCTACACAGTTGATGAGAGTGTAAACTAGTACAGCCTCTGTGGAAATCAGTGTGGTGATTCCTAAAAGTTCTAAAAGTTGACCTTCCATATGAACCTGCAATCCCTCTACTGGGAATATACCCTGAAGAACTCAAATCACCCTATAAAAAAGATACCTGTGCATGTATGTTTATCGCAGCATTGTTCACAATAGCAAGAACACAGAAGCGACTGTACTGCCCATCAAAAGAGAACTGGATTTTAAAAATGTGGTACATATACACAATGAAATATTATGCAGCCATAAAGAAGAACAAAATTTTGAATTTTGCAACAACCTGAATGGATTAGGTTTGTAATACTGAGTGATTGTTCACAGAAACAAAGATCTGAGTATCACATGTTCTCACTCATAAGTGGACTTTGAGTAACTACCGTAATACTATAAGAAAATGATTGATGTAGCAAGAACCTGCAGTAAGATGTGGAGTGGAGCAGGGAGGTGGTATTGACTGTAGTCGATATATGCCTGGGGAAGGGGGTTGGGCACATCTCATCAACAAGGGTACTTGCACAATGAATATTTGTATACATAACCTTGAATTGTACCCCACAATTTAAAAATAAAAATTAAAAAATATAAAAATAAAAAACTCCAAATCCAAGATTCAAGAAAAAAAATAAAAGAAGAAAAGTAATTTATCATTGGCCTTGTTACTCTCCTCAAGTCTGCTACCAAAAGAAAAAACAAAAAAGAGGGTATCCTTGTCCTGATTATAAGATACTAAGGCAATATCTAAAGATTATAATTAAATTTTAAAATTGACTCTACATTTCTAAACAGACATTAATTTTTCTGCATTAGTCTCTAAGTTTTCTTATTCTGTGAATAGCCTGTTTTGCCCATGTGTATGTATATTCTAGCTTCAGACTTGAGGTAAGAATTTAAAATGGTAAGTCAATAATTTAACTCAGTCAAATGCTTGTCAAGAACGCTATTCAATAAATATCTATCTTCATTCCTCAAATCTATTCACCTGTTCTGTTCTTCTAGATGTCCTTCCTCAAATTCTTATACAAACAGTTCTCAAGCTGTATAACTCTATAGCTTACTTTTATATGTATATGCTTAAGGGACTGAATATAGAACAGAAATATCGAATTCAGTAAGGTGGCAGTCATTAATAAAAAATAACAGATGCTGGCGAGGATGGGTAGAAAAGGGAACACTTCTACACTGTTGGTGGGAATGCAAATTAGCCCATCCTTTGTGGAAAACAGTGTGGTGATTTTCAAAAGAACTAGAAATTGACCTTCTTTATGACCAAGTAATCTTTCTTCTGGGTAAATACCTGGAGAAACTTAAATTGTTCTAGAAGAAAGATGCCAGCACATGCATGTTTATTACTGCACTATTCACAGTATCAAAAACATGGAACCAACCCAGCTGCCCATTGATAGTGGACTGGATGAAGAAAATGTGGTACATATACACTATGAAGTATTACGCAGGCAAAAAGAAGGACAAAATTATGGACTTTGCAGAAAACTGGATGGTTTTAGAGTCCATCATACTTAGTGATCTGTCACAGAAACAAAGAACTGAATGTCACATGTTGTTGCTCATAAATGAGTCCTGAACATTTATCCATGCTACAAGGGAGAGATTGGCAGTCTCAGGATGCTGTCTGGGGAGGCAGGGAGAAGGGAGGACATATGGCATGACAAAAGGTACCTGATCCTAAACCAAAGGAAATGAATACCAGTTGGAGACCCAAACTTATCCTGCACGTAGACTACTTGTGTATATAATCTGACTTGGTCATCTCAATAATAAAATTAAGAAAAAAAAGAGATTATATTAAAGACAATGGATGGACCATATATGACTATGGAACTCTTACCAACAATCTCTGAACTAATTAATCCAGAAACCCAAACTACAACATCTGTAGCAATCAGTCAAGTAGGTCAAGATTTTCCAGTGTCCGCGTTTACTCCTGCTTTGTCTAATCAGAGACAGCCAAATATGCTCTTCAATTAAAACACTCAGAATGATTCATATTTTCTTAGCCTGCCTCTGGCTTCCCCATACCAACAGCTTCTAATCAGAGAATACCTGAAGTCTTCCTGTCTTTTTTTTCCCACGATAAAGTTTTTCTACTTTGCTTTCTGACTTTAAGCATCTGCCAAATACATTTGATGATGTCTGATTTCTTTGCTATTACAAAGTATAAATAAATAGCCTCAATGTATTTTCAGTTTGATGATCTATATTTTAACACATTCGTCATTTAAACTTTGTCATATTTTATGCTTGAATATTTTGGTAATCTCCTTACTGTTTTCATCTCTCCTTTTTACTCTCATAACATTCTTCGCTTGAAGCAAACTTCCACATTGTTATTCATCTAATATTTCTAACATTTAATTGGATTGTGTTAATTTGTTTTCAAGCTTTTCAAATACTCATTTCCTGAAAGAAAAACTGAAAAGTTTCATATGACCATAGGACGCCATAATTTAGTATATCACCTTAGTTTCCTTTTTTACCATTTCCTCTTATCCCTTGGAATTCAACAGCACTGAATTACTTAACATTATATGTTTATGCCAAGGCAAGTCAGTGGTTCCTCTTACTTTTCACTTTCTCAATCTTATGCTTCAAATGATTTCTCTTGATTTCCCATTAACCACATTAACACATTCTTAAGTCTCAGGAAAATGTCAATTGTTATTACCTCTTATAAACTTTCTGATTTTTTTTCCAAAAAAATTTTGGGCCTATATATGTACAGTTTAGGTATCTTCATTATAACAAATGTTATGTAATGTTGGAGACTCGGTTTGCATACATGTTCCTTCCCAAGATTTCAAGATGATTAAATAAGAGTTCCTCTTCTATTTTAATTCCATATTCCCAGCATGTGACATGTGGTAGGTGCTTTAAAAATATCAGTTAAAATAATGTAGGTATAAGAATGCACAAAATCCTTTCTAATATTGCCAATTGCTTTTTGCTTCTGATAAAATCCAAACAAGTTTATGTTTCTTTTTATATAGAAAACCCTACTCTAAATTGTTTATTTTTAAGTCAAAAATAAAAAAATAAAGACCATTTTCTAAGTTTTCATAGTCTGATTATGACCAAATTTTACAAAATCCTGATAGTTTGCCTTTAAATGTAAAAGAAGTCAGAGAAGGCAAATCACATTTCTATATATTTTAACATATAACTTCCTAAAATAGCATAAGTTGTTTGTTTTAAAATAAACCTGACTATAATTTTTGGGAAGATTTTAAAAAATATTATGGATTTATTTCAAAACAATTTTTACTTGGGAATGCTTTGTAATTCATTATGCTGTATTTAAAGGAAGTCAGCAAATTATGACAAAGTAGTCCAAAACTGTTTGAGTACAAATGTTATTAAAATTTGTAAACTGAATGTTAAGCCTTCAAAGATACGGGTGAACCATCTTTTCAAATTTCAGGAAGGCTCTGTTTCTTTAAGAAAAAGGCAAATGTGCAAATAAGAATAATAATAAAAAGCTAGGTGCATATGTTTGCTATTTCAAAGCACATATTGGCTTTTCACTCAAACAAAATAATGTAAAACAAAGTTGGGCCAGACAGAAGGCTGAGTTGCTGAATTATAAATACATATAAAATATCTATGACAATTCGTTTGGAGGGAACAGGAATACTTCAGCTTGAAGCTTGAGAAAAAGGTTTTAAATAAAAAAACAGATGTGGGTTTGTTCAGGTATAGAACATTAGTTGAACTCTTTTTTTTTTTAAGATTGGACATGCACATGTTCATTATGCCAGGACCCTTGTTGATGAGGTGTGCCCATCCCTCCCTGGCAGTTTCCCTCAACTGCCAATCCCACCTCTCCTCCCCTAGCAGTTTCTCACTCCTGCCAATCCCTTTCTCATGGTATTATGATAATTGCTCAAGGTCTGCTTATGAGTGAAAACATATGGTACTCTGTTCTTTGTTTCTGTGATAGATCACTGAGTATGAGAGATTCTAAATCCATCCAAGTTGCTGCTAAGTCCTTATGTTTGTCCTGCTTTATGGCTGCATAATATTCCATTGTGTATATGTACCACATTTTAAAAATCCAGTCTGGCTTCAATGTGCAGCGTAGTTGGTTTCATGTTTCTGCTCTTGTGAATAGAGCTGCAACAAACATGCATTTGCAGGTATCTTTTTGGTAGAATGACTTGAGTTCCTCCAGGTAAATTCCCAATAGGAGGATTGCTGGGTCATATGGAAAGTTAATGTCTAGCTCTTTCAGAAATCACCACACTGTCTTGCAAAGAGGATGCACCTGTTTGCATCCCCACTAGCAGCATAGAAGCTTTCCTTTGTCTCTGCATCCTCACCAGCATCTGTTACTGTTTGTTTTATTAATGATGGCCGACCTTATTGGGGTTAGGTGGTATTTCAATGTGGTTTTGATATGCATTTCTCTGATGATGAGTGAGACTGAGCCCTTTTTCATGTGTCCGTATATCTTCTTTTGAGAAGTATCTATTCATGTCTTTTGCCCACTTTTTAAAGGGGCTGATTGTTTGTTTGTTTCCTTTTGGCACATTTGAGTTCCTTACAGATCCTAGATTTTAGGCCTTTGTCAGATAAACAGTTGGCAAATATTTTTTCCTATTCTGTGGGTTATTTCTCCACACTCTCTTGATGGTTTCTTTTACTTCACAGAAGCTTGTCAGTTTGATGTGGTCCCGCTCACCTATCTTATCTCTTATGTCATGGTCACTTGGGGTTTTGATCAGGAATTGGTTGGCAGTTCTAATTTCCATAAGAGTGTTTCCTGCATTTTCTGAGATTCACTTATCTGGTTAGGAAGATGCCAAGGTGTTTCATTTTTGTATGTGGCTATTGTAAATGTGATTATGCTTTTTATTTGGCTCTCCACCTGCTTGTTGTTGGTGTGTAAGAATACAACTCTCTTTTGCACATTTATGTTGTACTCCAAGACTTTGCAAAGTCCTTTAATAGTGCAGGCAGGTTTTTGACAGACTCTTTTGGATTTTTGAGACAGGATCATATCATCAGGATAGAGGGATAACTTGACTTCCTCTTTTCCTATTTGGATACCCCTGATTTCCTTTCTTGTCTAATTGATCTAGCTAGGAATTCCAACACAATGTTGAAAAAGAGGGATGAGAATGGGCAGCCTTGTCTTATTTCAGCTTTCAGGGGAAATGTTTCCAGTTTCTGTCCAATTAGCAATATGTTAGCTGTGGGTTTATCTGGCTGGTGCTTACTGTTTTGATGTATGTTGCTTCAATACCTAGGTGTTTGAAGGTTTTCATCAAGAAGGGATGCTGGATGTTATCAAAAGCGTTTTGCCCTGCATCCTGGGGATGAAACCTACTTGGTCATGGTGGATTATTTTTGAGATATGTTTTTGGATCCAATTTGCTAAAATCTTGTTGAGGATTTTTGCATCTGTATTCATAAGACATATTGGCATGTAGTACTCTTTTTTTGTGGGTCTTTACCTAGTTTGGATATCAGTGTGATATTAGCTTCATAAAATGATTTGGGGAGAATTCCATTTCTCTCAATTGCCTGGAATAATTTAAATAGGATTGGTATCTGCTCCTCCTGATGTTTTTGTAGAATTCTGCTTGAAAGCTATCCATTCCAGGGCTTTTTTTTTAAAAAATAGGTAGCTTTCTTATGACAGAATCAATTTCCTGGATAGTTATTGGTCTATTTAATGTCTCAATGTCGTCTTCTTTCAATGTGGGGAGGTTGTGTGATGTCAGAAAGTCCTCCAGTAATTTAGGTTATCAAGTTTGTTTCCATAAAGGTGTGCATAGTAATCTCTGTTAAGCTTTTGTATTTCTTCAGGGTTGGTTGTGAATTGATCTTTTGTATTTTTGATTGTGTTTATTTGGGTTTATTCTTTCTTTTTCTTGGTCATTCCCACTAGGGGTCCATCAATTTTGTTAATTCTTTCAAAGAACTAGGGTTTGTTGGGTTTTTTAATGTTTTCTATGATATATTTGTATTCTCTGTGCCATATTTGGGCTCTTATTTTGGTGATCTGGATTCTTCTGCTAAAGTTAGGGTTTTGGTGATCTTCTCTTTCCAGCTCCCTTAGGTGATTTGTTAGGCTGTCAACTTGTAATCTTTCCATTTTCTTGATGTGTGTTTGTAGAGATATAAATTCCTCTCTTAGAACTGTTTTCATGACATCCCAGAGGTTTGGTAAGATGTTTCTTCATATTTATTTGTTTCCAGGAATCTTTTAATTTCTGGTTTGATTTCAGTGTTGACCCAGTAATTGTTCTGCATCATACTGTTCAGTGACCACATCTTTGTGGGCTTTGGGGAAATTTTGTTGGTGTTGATATTTATTTTTATTCCACTGTGGTCTGAGAAGGTGCATGACAATATTTCAACCTTATGAAATTTGTTTATGTTTGTTTTATTGCCAAGGATGTGATCAATCTTGGAGTATGTTCTAAGTGGTGATGCGTAAACTGCATATTCTGTGGTTGTTGAGTAGAATATTCTGTATGTATCTATTAAGTCTTTTTGGTTGAGTGTCAAGTTTAGATTCTGAATCTCCTTGTCTATTTTTTGCCTAGACTATCCACCTAGGATTGTTAGTGGGGTATTCAAATCCCTTGCTATAATAGTGTTAGTGTCAATATCTTTTTTTAGTTTATTTAGAGGTTGCTTCATAAATGCTGGTGCTCCTGTGTTGGGTGCATATATGTTTTGAATGGATATTTCTTGCTGATGGATTGAATCGTTTATAATTATGCAGTGTCCTTTCATATAATGTTTTGATAGTTTAAATGTTGTTTTATCTGATATTAAGATTGCAACTCCTGCCTTCTTTACTGATCCTTTTCCCTGAGATTCATTTTCTACCCTTTAACTTTGAGTCTATGTGTATCTCTTGTGTTGAGAAGAGTTTCTTTAGATGCAGCAAGTAATTGGGTCATGGTTTCTTATTCAGTTTACCATTTTGTGTCTTTTCAGTGGTATATCTAGTCCACTTCAGGTTAATTATTGAAATGTGATTGTTTATCCTTCTCATGAGGTTCTTATAAGGGTCTTTGTTTGTTTCCTTTTACCATGGGGGTTGATATATGTGTGTTTTTCAAGCTTGTCATTGTGATTTATTCTCTGTGGTTCAGTGCTTTGTTACCCTCTTGGGAAGTATGTGGTCATTCTTTTTTTCTTTCTTCTGTGCTTAATACCTTTTTAAATGTCTCCTGTAGAATTTATCTGGAAGCTGCATAATCTCTTAGGGATTGGATGGCTGCGAAGGATTTTAATTCTCCATCACTGATGAAGCTGAGCTTGGCTTGATAGGAAATTTTTTAACTTTGAGGACTTTGAATAATGGACTCCAGTCTCTTGTTGCCTGTAGTGTTTCTGTTGATAAGTTGGCTGCTATTCTGATTGGTTTTCCCCAGTTGGTAGTCTGATGTTTCTTTTTTGCTGCCTTTAGGATTTTTTCTTTTGTCCCTACTTTGTGTTGGTGAATTACTATATGTCTAGGGATTGGTCTTCTCATTTGCTGCTTTGTGGTGAATCTCTGTATGTCTTGTGCTTGGCTGATCACATCCCTTATAAGATGGGGAAAGGTTTTTTTGGATAATCTCCTGGAATACTTACTCCAAGGTGTTCTCCATTTTCCTTTCTTCTTCTGGGATATCAATCAAGCATAGGTATGACCTCTTGATAAAATTGCACATCTCTAGTAGGCTTTTTTCTTTCTTTCTGAGTTTTCTTTCTTTGTTTTTTATAGATCAGACTAATTCCACGTTCTGGTCTTCAAGTTCTAAGATTCTTTCCTTGGCTAGATTAATTCTGCTTTCCATGCTTGTCATCCTGTTATTTATTCCCTGGATGAATTTTTTTTATGACCAAAATCTCTGTTGCAAGTTCTTTCAGTGTTGCATCTTGTCTTTCTTGAGTCTTATTAACTCTTTCCATCCATTCCCTAATCCTTGTAGTGTACCTTGGCCACTTGTTGGTGACTTCCATTGTTTGTACCCCTAGGTCTGGTTTTTCAGGCATTTTCTCTTTATTATACTTGAAACTACCTATGGTCTTCTGCTTCCCCCCCCATTTGTGACAGATTTCTTGCTTTTCTCTTTAGTTACTTTGTTCAATGACAGTGGGAGAGGCTTTCACTTCTGATATTTGCTCTGTTCTCTATTCTTCCCTTATCTGGGCTCTGGATTTGCTGTATTTGAAACATGACTGTGGATGGGAAGTTTTGCAGTTTTGAAAGTCTAATAAGGTAGAAGATGGAGATCTAAGATTCAGAAACTACTTGCAAATCACAGTGTTGACTTTCTGTGGTATGTGTTCCCTGAGACCCACTCCCTACCACTTCTGTATATGATCGTGCAATGGGTACATGTGTGTACCCTCTGAGTCCAAGATACAGTAGCAGCAATTAGAACAGAGAAAAATAAAATAAAAATAGAATAAACTAAAATGGACAAAAATTAAATTAAAAAAACATAGAACAATGAAAGTAGAAACCAAAGCCAAAAACAATTGAACACACACAGATACAGACACACATATACACACATCAAAACAAACTGGAATAGCAACAAGATGAAACAAAGCAAACAACAACAACAAAAACTGGGAAAACTAAACACACACACACACACACACACACACATGCCTACCACAAAATGAATGGAGAAGAAAAAGAGAAAGACCAGAAAAAAATAGGAATTCAGATTGAATCCTCACACATATATTCACACCCACCTTAAACTGTAAAAAGCTAAAAGAGAAAAACAAAAGAGCAAAAAAATAAAAAACCAAAAAGAAAAAAAAACTGAAAAATGAACACTTAGTCATTCACATACATACATAAACAGAAAACAAAAAACAAAAGAAGAAAGAAAGAGAAAAGAAAGTAGGGGGGTTGCAGATCAAACCCTCATATACACATTCATGCACAAAGGAAAAATATTTAAAAAATAGAAAAACTAAAAACAAAGATAAAATAATTTTAAAATTAAAAAATGAAAATAAACCCTGCCCTCTTGTGGCAGGTTTGTAATAGTTTTTCTCGTCTGTTTCTCTACTATCTCCTGTAGAGCTTCCAACTCTTTCACTCTCCTCCCAGTGTCCAGACCAGGGAAGGAGGAGGGACAGTGGCAGTGGATGGGACTGCTGTCCTCCCCTCTCACTCTCGTATGGTCAGGGGGATCATCTCTGGTGGAGAGGTGCAGGATTGTCTCTTCCCCAAGTATGTACTTGTGGGGGGTGCACAATTCTATTCTGAAATGGAATTTTATTGAGGTTGATGTACAGGCTCTGCATGGGTATGTTCCTCTCAGTGTTGCCCCAGCCATGTGGGTCTGACATTCAGAGGATTACTTGGGACGAGGGGAGTTGGGTCAGACTCACCACTGATCTCTTTGAAAGTCTTACTTGTCTTTTTTGGGTCACACTTTTATCCCACAACTGAATCAGGGTATAGGGTGGATGCCTGAGATGCAGCACTTGTCCTGTCCCTCCAAAGTTTTTGCTTTCAGGTTATTCCTTCTGGGTCACAATCAACCCCTGAGTAGTTGATCCACTGGTCATAGAGATTGAGTCTGTTGTTCCATGATGAGCAAGTCAGAACACTTTCCTGCTCTGTTTTCAAGATGGTGGTGGGTGCCTTTTTCATCTTCTCCAGTGGGACTCTGCTTCTGGGCTCCCTCTGCAGTTGCCAGTGTCTGGCCATGTGCTGATGTAGTATGCCAAAACCCAGAGCCAGCAGTCTCCCCCACTGCAGTGGTGAGGCAGAGCCTGGAGCCTGTAGTGTCTCCCTACTGTTTTTTTGCAGGAAAACTTTTGTCAGTTTAAAAAAAAATGACGCTTATCTTCTGTGACCCAGGAAGCATTAGAGACCAAGCAGAGCAGCTTCAGCACCAGCTGTTTCACCAGGAGGGCCCTGGTCACTTGCTCATGAGTCCCACATGTCAGTCTCTCCTAAGAAGAGTTTTGCTGGTTAAAAAAAAAATGGTGCTCAGGTGTCTGCATCCTGGGAATCACTGGAATCCAAGCTGAGCAGCTGTTTCACCAGGTGCTGCACCAGGAGATCCCTGACTGCTTACTCCTGAGCCCTCATTCAGTCAGTCATTCACACGCCCACTCACTCACCAACACATACACAAAACTTTCCATGCACTCAAATCACTCACACTGGGACTTGCATAATCTGACTGACTTGGCTGCCATCTTCCTGACACTCTCTGGCACAAATTCTTAAGAATATCTAGTTGAATTCTTAAATGTAGTAATCAAAAGGCAGGGTACAAGGAGACAAGTGGAGGAACAGCTTAGTCAGCACCACCTTCTGAAGGGAGACAGAGCCAGATAAACTCATGAAAGAAAAAAATTTAATAGAAAGTAAGAATTCATGGTATATCTACTAAGTACCATGGCACAAAACTTGACATACAAGATACTTAATCTATCCACCATACTTTGCATTAATTATATAGTGTGTACAATTTAGGGTTACCCAAAATAACATTGGAATAGCAATGAATACATTTTTCAGTTTCTCATTGATTCACCTAAAAAAAAAAGTCCTTTATTGAATAGCAAATAAGTCAGACAAGATCTTTGCTTCATGACCCTTTAAGTGGATTATATGGATATTGCATATGGAAAGAAGGAAATGAGAGGAATTCATATAATAGTAGATGTGATGAAAGAAAAATAAATTGAAACTCAAGAGAAAGTAGAACATCTGTGGTTTGGGTTAGAGAACAGCATAGGTTTGTTCAGTTGCTTTAGGTGAGGTGGTCCGAAAGTCCTCTCTGCAGAAATGGTGGTAAGACTGAGATCTGTATGACATAGATTCAATTTTGTGCATATCTGGGTTAAATATTACAGACAAAAGCAATAGTTAATGCAAAAGTCTGTTGAAAGACAAACTTGAAAATTTCAATACTACTGGAAAGAAAGATGATATGGCTGATGGCTAATGAAGGAAAATAGTCACTTAATCTGAGATCGGAGAGGTATCAAAGAGTCAAGTTTTATAGGACACAATCCCATGGACATATTTGGGATTTATTTTAATTTCACTGGAGAGCTTCTGGGAAGATTTTAAGCAAAGAAGGCAAAATATTTGAATTGCCTTTACTCTGTTTATTATTTTTTAATGATAAACAGGCTGCAGCAAGGCTGAGAATAGACAATAGAGGATGATGAGTGCCTCTCTGAGACTTGTTTATCAGGAGATGTGTTGTCCAGAGCAGGAATAAATGGATAACCACATACTTGCAATACTAATAAGTCATCTAAAAAGAAAAACAAATAATGTGATGTTTTCTATAATTAAAGGAATATAAGTAATGAGATATTAAAAAAAATAATGCTGCCCATCAAATGAGGACTGGATGAAAATGTGGTACATATACACAATGGAATATTATGTAGCCATAAAGAAAGAGAAAATTATGAACTTCGCTGCAGCTTGGATGGTCTTAGAGGCTATAATATTAGGTGATCAATCACAGAAACAAAGGACCAAGTAGCAAATATTCTCACTTATAATTGGACCTTGGACAACTATCCTAATACTATAAGAAAGGGATTGGCAGTAATGTAAAACTGTCAGGGGAGGGCAGGAGTGGAATTGGAAGTAATGGGAAACTGCCAGGGGAGAGGGGCACACCTCATCAACAAGGGTACCTGCATAATAAACATTTGTATACCTAACCTTGAATTGTATCCCACATATTCAAAATTTTTTTAAAAAAGATATGTGTATCAGAATGCAGGTAAACGAGAGTAGCATCGTTATAAGAATAACTTAGTCCCCTCGCACTGTGGGAGCTTTCCTGTCCTCTCAATAAATCCTGCTTTCTCACTTAAAAGAAAAGTAACTTAGAATTATTCTAACTGAAATAAAATATATTTTTCAGAAACTCCAGGAAAAAAAAAAGAAAGAAATGCATGTTACAAAACTAGAATGACAAGGGTACAACATGAATTCTGCTAGAAATTTATTAAAATAATATCTAACATCAAATATATTTTGCCTATCTGAAATTTTTTATATTTATAAAAATACACAAGGTTAAATGTTTCTTAAGATTTCAGTTCTTCCCAAACCCAACACAAATCCAATTAAAATCACAAACAATTTTATAGATATTAACAAACCAATTCTAAAGTTTATATAGAAAGAGAAAGGATCTTAAACAAACAACACAATACTGTAGAAGAACAAAGAGTGTTACACTACTCAATTATAAAGCTTGCTATGCATCTATAGAATCAAAACACTATGGTATTCGTGAAAGAATAGGCACATTGATCAATGGAACAAAATCAAGAGACTGGAAATAAAAACAAAAAAGCATCAAATTTGATAAAGGAACAAAGGAAAGTCAATAAAGAATGGTCATTCTAACAAATGGTACTGAAATAATTGGACATTCATATACAAAATAGATGCTAGATAGATAGATAGAGATGCATACATAAACAAATCTAGACACAGACCTTATACTTTCTACAAAAGTTAACTCAATGGAAGAGAAACCTAATTATCAAACACAAAACTATAAAATTTCTAAAAGAAAATCTGAAAGAAAATCTTGTGGCTTTTGGGAATTCATTATGAGTTTTTATATAAAACCAAAACTATGAACCATACAAGAAAAAATAAGTTGAACTGTATTAAAATGTAAAACTTCTTCTCTGCAAAATACAACTGTTAAGAAAATGAATAGACAAGCAACATAATAAGATAGTGTGTTTGAATGACAGATATTTAATAAATGTTCCATTTGTCCCAAATATGCAAAGAACCACTCATATTGAACAATAAGGAAAGTAATTTTTAAATGAACAAAATATAAGCAGACGTTTTACCAATATGCCGATGTCAATTAGCATATACAAAGATGATTCACTTTATCACTAAGGAATTTCAAATTAAAACAATAAAAAAACTATACACTTAAGAAAGACTAATTTTTTTAAGTGATAATATCTATTATTGATAACGATGTAGTACAACAAGGAATTATATTTACAACGTTAGTGGGAATGCAAAATGTTACTTCTGCTTTTAAAGACAGTTTGTCCATTTCTCTAAAATTAAGCATAATCTTGCCATGTGATCCAGTAATTACATTAAGCTTTTATCCAGTTGATTAAAAATCTATGTCCTACTTGTAAGGCTAAGGCGGAAGGATCGCCGGAGCCCAGCAAGTCAATATTATGGTGGCCGGGAGCGTGTCACAGCACTCCAGTCTGGTGACAGAATGAGACTCCAACTTAAAAAAAAAAAAAAATCAAACGTATTTCTTTGGCTGGGCTCGGTGGCTCAGCCTTTAATCCCGCGCTTTGGAATGCCAAGGTGAGTGGATTGCCTGAGCCTGCGAGTTCGAGACCCGCCTGGGCAACTTGGCAAGACCTCATCTCTACAATAAATCAAAAAATTAGCCGGGCATGGTAGCGTACACCTGTAGTTCCAGCAACTTGGAAAGCTGAGGTGGCAGGATCGCCGGAGCCCTGCAGGTCGAGACTGCTGGGAGCGTACCATTGCACTCCAGCCTGAGCGATAGAGTGAGACTCCAACTCAAATAAATAAATAAATAAATAAATAAATAAATAAATAAAATCTATGTCCAGGCAAAAATTTGCATATGAATGGTAATAGTAGCTTTATTCCTAATTGACAAAAACTGGAGGCAACCAAGATGAGATGTCTTTCAACAGGTGAATAAACTGAGGACCATCCATACAATGGTTATTCAGTAATAAAAATAAGTAAAATACTACAACATGAAAAGACATGGAAAAACTTGAAATGCATACTGCTAAATGAAAGAAGGCAGTATGTAAAAGCTACATATTGTATGAGTCTAACGGCATGGCATTCTGAAAAAGAAATACCATAATCATGGTGTATTAGTTTCCTGTGGCTGCTATAACAGATTACCTCAAACTTTGTAGTCTAAAACAGAAATGTATTATTTTATATTTCTGAAGACTAGAAGTCTGAAATCAAGGTGTCAGGAGCGCACCTATAATGCCATTAAAGGACAATCCTTTGACTGCTGACCGTACTATTCCCATCTTGGCCTCAAAGGTCATATTGCTTCCTCTTCTCAGTGTGTCTTCCATTTGTTTGTTGTTTTTTAAGATTTCATCTTATTTTTTATGATGTCAATACAATTTCTAAGTTCTACAGTTAAAATAATATTGTAAATATTAATTACTATTAATATTGTAAATATTAATTACTATTTTTTTGAAAGTAGAATTTATTGAAAGAACAGAAAAAGTGTATATAAAATGCTATGCATCTATCAAAAATCTATAAGGCTTTATAGCACAAAGAGTACCATTAATATGTGGAGAGTTAAAAAAACATATTGGTGATTAGAGAATACTAGGATGGAATGAACAAATCAGTTGGACTGCATACAAATTCAGAAAACAATTTGAAGATGAGAAATGGCAAAAGTAATGCAGACTTACACTTGAAGATGAAGAAAGTCTATAAAACTAAAGGCATATGAAACTTTACGTAAGAACTTTAATCTGGCTGATAAAGTTTTTTCACGGGAGATTATGGGTTAACAATTCTAATACTACTATACCTGTATACCACTATACATGTAAACAATTATAAACATGGTTGTGGATTGTGAAAGCCAGGCTTCTCACTATTGGAGTGAGATGTTGTAAATGAGCAGGGCAAATAAGCTAAACTGACCCATTAGATTTCGAGGCGTCAACTTGAACTCATGTCTGCTTAATATAGGTACAGATGATTACATATGAAAATATTTACAAATATCTCTATATGCACTAGTTAGTATACACACTCAGCTGAGAGGGCACAGAATTCACAACACCTTAGCAGAAATACCTCATACTTAGATCTATGCTTCCAAATCTATTATCAAATAAAAGGAACCAGAGTTCACTGGGAAAATGGACTGAGTTAGAAAATATACAAGATAAGCCTGGAACATCTTATACTGCCAAAACGTTAGGGAACAAACAAAACAAAACAACCAAAAAACCCAATAGTGTTGAGAAGATGTCAAAATAACATAGAAGTTAATCAAAAGAGCTCCCAATGGCCAAATCTGAGAAAATGTAAATAATAAAATAAAGTCATATTGAATTATGACACAAAATCTAAAATAAATATTCTAGGTTAAATGATTAAATAAATAAACATATGTGGGAGAATAGACAAGTATCTTTTTTTATTATTTTATTTTATTATTATTATTTTTTGAGTTGGAGTCTCACTCGGTCGCCCAGACTGGAGTGCAGTGGCCGCTCCCGGCCACCACACCCTCGTTTGCTGGGCTCCGGCGATCCTTCGGCCTCAGCCTTCCGAGTAGCCGGAATTACAGGCATGTGCTACCATGCCCAGCTGATTTTTTGATTTATTGTAGAGATGTGGTCTCGCTGCCCAGGCAGGTCTCGAACCCGCGGGCTCAGGCAATCCACTCACCTCAGCCTCCCAAAGGCGCGGGATTACAGGCTGAGCCACCGAGCCCGGCTGACAAATATCTCATGAAAAATAATTTCAAATTTGCGTAGATACTCTGTCCATAAGGAGGTGAAACACTACATCTTAGTGTAGATGATTCATGGTGATTTTCCTACAAAGAGTACAGTATTATTTTTCCAAAAAGTACAGTATGAGAAAAAGAATAACTTTATAGTGAAGAAATCTGATAAATGTTACATCAGCCAGGTGATCAAGGGTAACATCAACAGTAATAAACCACGCTGGTAGTACATATTATTGATATGACATGACTTCTGTGATCTAATTCCAAAACATATAACCACAATCTAATTGTAAGAGAAACTTCTGATAAATTGTAATTAAGAGTCATTCTGCAAAATATCTGGCCTGTATTCCTCTCTACAGTCAAGGTTATCAAAACCAAAGAAATTTTGAGAAATGTTCAGAACCAAGAGAAGCCCAAGGAGACATGAGACTAAATGTGATGTGATCTCCTGGATGGGAATATAAAATTGAAAAAGTACAGTAGGTAACTACTTAGAAAATCTGAATACAGTATATCAATATTTGCCCAATCATTAGAATAAATACACATGCTAATATAAAGTACCGATAATACTGGAAACTGAGTATGAGATTTAGGGGAAGGAACTCTGTTATCTTAACATTTTTTTTCTGTCCTACATTTAAGAGTTTATTTAAAAACAAAAAGTAAAATTTAAAAACAGTAAAAATGTAAAGAACCTAAAACATTGTGAAAAAGTGTCAGCCTTTTACATGGATGCATATATTAGTCTTTACATTAAATAACTGAAACATCTTCAAGAATATAGTACTATTTAACATTTAATAAATATCCAAGTATCCCACTATTGCTAATATTATTTTATTGTAATAATTGTCTTTTGAAATCCAGCATATTTCACAAGGTCTAACAAAAACCTTCTATAAAGGTTTTCCCATTCATCTACAAAAATTTTGTCATTTCTTCCTCTGTATTCTTAGTACATTCTGCTCTTAAGAACACATTGTACTTGAAATAAATATAATGGTGCCAGTATATTGATGCTCATGAAGATGTGTTGTGACTTTGCACACTAATTTTAAAGAATTGGAAACACCAAACTTTATTCATATAGTAGTTTTTTTCTGCCTACTCCACTAAAACTGAAAGATATCAATAAAAAATTTCTCACAAAGCATAAGTGATAGGAGAATTATAAAGGCTATTATATGAACTAGGCAGTTGTCTATTATATTAAGAAAAAATATTGTTGGAAATTTGACAAGATGCCTTTCACAAAAAGGAAAAGCAGTTGTCTATAGTAAGGCAAAATGCTAATAATCCAGACCCTTGACTTCAGTATGTAATATATAAGTAAAGTATTTTACCTCAGGTTCATGATAAATTATTCATATCAGAATAGCTAAAATATACTTAAATACTGGCTCACTGGGTCTAACAAATTCATTAACACAAACAATATCTATAAAATATTAAGAATTTGAAGTATATAGACTTTATATTGTTTTTACATTAGTATGAAAGTGATTATCACAATTTAAATATAATAAAATATGTTTGTATTTTCTGAAATTCTAGAGATTTTGTCTATAAAAATATTATTTTTTCAAATTTTAAAGTAAGTTGTGCTTTATCTTTAAATTACATATCTTAAAAGAGCTAGCATGTACATGGCAACCAATGTAAACAAACATTATAGAAAGGACTTGTATCTCATTAAAATAAATGCAGCAATATAGAAAATAAGGTAACTGTCTTAAGTATTATTAATATACACAAAATATATACATATTTTATATATGATACAGAGAGAAACTGAAACAGAAAGAGAGGCTAATTGGCAGTGAGTAAAATGGAGAAGAAATTAATTCTTAAAATAACATTAAGAGACATGAGTTTTAAATTCATAATATATTCTCCACTCTGCTTTATTTATCAAGCTGAGACTGTTCCTAATAGGTATACAGACACAGACAAACATATACACACACAGATTTTATGACCCCTCCTTTCCCAAGAGCAAAGGAATACTTTCATAATAACCAATTTGTCATTTACTAATACGTCATCTTCAGGAAGTCCCTTCACTTACCTAAATACTTATTTCAGCATACAAGTAAATTTACAAATACAACTATCTATCTGCTCAGGAAAGTTGAGAGAATTACTGGAATGGCATGTGGTAATTATTTGAAAAGAATATAAGTTGTTATTGGTTCATTTTCCTTCAAAACTAAGTGAAATGGGTCATTTTGATCCAGTACATATATATATATGTGTATATATATTACATTTGGTGGTGGTAGTCACTTTGGAAATATAATAAAAATCATGAATCATCATCTTTCTAAAAATATGAGCATATACACACTAAATTTATCTGAAAATCCGAGGATATTTATGAACCACTCAAAACTGTTCAAGGACCCAAAGACTTAAAAGAAAAAAAATTTTAATTAATTATTCTATTTTTAAAATGACAGATAAAAATAAATACATTGTATATAACATGATATTTTCAAGTAAATATAAATTTGGATTGAGTAAATTTAGTTAATTACCATATGCCTCCCTTTACATATTTATCTTTTCTTGTGGTGAGAACACTTAACATCCACTCTTTCAGCATTTTTTCAAGACTAGGATAACAAATAAGACTTCTTGTTCTGAAATATTTTAACTGTATACAGCTTCTCAGTCAGTAAGAACTGTTATATGATGTAGTTCAGTCCTAAGTCTAAATAGTCTGTACACTGATCTGGACTTCAATCACTTTTATTCAAGGGTAATATTAAAATACAAAGTCTTATTAAGGGATCACAATTTATTTGCGGATGTCTTAACTTTCAAATTCACTGGCATTTTTGTTGGACACACATATTATATATAAAATATGTATGTGTATGTGTGTGTGTATTTGTACAATATCTTGCTTCTCTGATATATCACTTTTAACTCTTATTAAGGTATGAAAGAGTGCTGCAGACCAACAAGCAATAGTATTTTGTTCTTCCTGACTGCTATCACTTGCTAGGCACTTGAAAAACAAAACAAAACACATATAGTAGTTAACTTTATGATCTTCAGAAATATAAGCAGCATGTTCCTCACAAGCTGCCTGTCTTTTTGAAAAGACAGTGTATTCGACCAAGAGCATTTTTTTGTCTTTTTTTTTTATGTGGCTCACTTTAACTGCTGTTCCTTTGTAGTATCAGAATTTTCTACTCTTTGAAGATACATGGTGCAGTCTGTAAGCCATGATGTTGGTTCCTGTCATGTGTAACATGGAACTCAGGAGAAAACACTTAAAGATTTACAAAGCATTTTAGAACATTTTACCCTCTGATTAGATTTGCATGTATTCACAGTGTGATTATCCCAAATGTAATTAGCCTTTTCTGTTTACCAATTATCTGGGAAGATTTGCCAAATGCATCTTGACAGTGTTCTGACAGAAACTTGCAGCAGTTACAAATTATCCACAATAAGTTCATTTACACCACAGTGTAATTCTATGCTACATGAAGAATGAATGCTATTTATTCATGTGATAGCATAAACACTTCAAGGGATTTCTGTCAAAGAGAATTGGGTCATTATTTGTTGGAATGAACAAGCCATTAGAAAGTACAATGTATAAATCTCAACCAAAAACTTGCTCTTTTTTCATTTCATCTTTATAACTTCTACAATTTCAGATATTTTTATCACTGCAAAGCCAAGAATGAGATAATTAACCCTTGAGAATCTATATTAATAACAAAAAGATAACCTAATATCTTAGAAAGTGTTAATATTGAAATTTAAAAATTCTTATGAAAATACATAATATTTAAATAAAACAATTAAGCCATGTGGTAATGACCCATTCTTCACTTCCTCTTAGAAATTGAAAATGTTGATAAACAATCGGCAGAGCTCAGATGGTAATGCCAACGATGGAGAGATACTGTATCTCCTTCTGCAGGCCACAATCACCTCCTTCTGTGTGGCCAAATTCTTAACAGGCCACTGATTAGTACCAGTCCGTGGCCAGGGATTGTGGACCTCTGTTTTGGAGGAGAATTTTTGTTTGTAATCCAAGGATCAAAATAAAGTCACATAGAATGGGATCCGATGAATAGGGAAGGTGGGGCACTGTGATCATGACATTTTTGGTCAAAAACTGCTGAACATTCAGTAAGATGTGGGCAAGTGAGCTGACATGGTGAAAAAACCAGTCACCTGTTTGCCACAAGTTGGGACATTTCCACAAATATGTTGCAATCTTCTCAAAACTTTCAGATTAAAAACCTTGGTTGACCAGTTGATCTGGAGACCTTCTAGCTATAGTGTCTTCACATAGTTTTTCATCTTTGCTTATCTGTGTCCAAATTTCCTGCTCTTACAAAGATATGAGTTATGCACCCTCCAAAAGTTAATTCCTTTTTTGGAGGAGTCCTACCTAATGTAAAATATCTTTAGTGTCATTTTTATTCTAAAGATAATTTCAGCTTGGGTGATAATCTATATGATCATTTTTTAAAATGGAGACTAACTGAGTTTCATGTGGAAAAGACACTCACTGGTAAGCTAAGAAAATGAGAAGTATCAAAATATAGAAAAAAGGAACTGAATATTGTATGTTCTCACTTATAAGTGAACCTTGAACACTAGTCACATTAGCCAAGGAAGGGAGGGGCAGTCACTGGACACTACCAGAGGTGGAAGTGTGGGCATACAGCAACAGAAAGGGTACCTGGTCCTAAACGTGAGAGACAAAACTTCACCGGCATGTAGCCTACTTGTGTAGTTAATTCTTACTTGTACCACACATGTCTATAATAAAATAAAATAAAAAGTCTCCAGGAGCATAATTAGACAGAAAGAACTTAATTTTAATTGTTTAATTGTGCCAGGTCCAGGGATTCATCCTTTAGTAAGACCTCTGTTCTTTATGTACAACTTTCTTTTTTTGTTTTTTTGGTTTTTTTGCGTTGGAGTCTCACTCTGTCGCTCAGACTGGAGTGCGGTGGCTGCACCCGGCGACTGCAACCTCGACCTGCTGGGCTCCGGCGATCCTTCCGCCTCAGCCTTCCCAGTAGCCAGAACTACAGGCGCGCGCTACCACGCCCAGCTAATTTTTTAATTTATTGTAGAGATGAGGTCTCGCCAAGTTGCCCAGGCGGGTCTCGAACCTGCAGGCTCAGGCGATCCACTCACCTCAGCCTCCCAAGGCGCGGGATTACAGGCTGAGTCAACGAGCCCAGCTTATGTACAACTTTCAAAACCAGTAACCTGGGAGGATAATCAAGCTTGAAGGAGAACAGCCTTAATAGGCATTAAAGGGTAAGTTAAAAACTAGTATTTGACTATGATAATCAGGATTGCTGATGCTTCTAGCCATATTCAAGAAGTTAACAAAAATCTTTCATGGAAGAATCCCAAACTCAGTATAGTTTTTACATTTTAAACACATAACAATAGAAAATATATCAGGCATAAGATGAGACATTATTTGTAATGAAAATCCAAAGATAGCAACAAGAAAAATAACTCATCTTGAACCCACAAACAAAAATTTTAGATAGACACTTCAAACAATTTAGATTAATACCATTAATTTTTTAAAACAAATATTTCATTGGAGAACTTGAAGCTATATTAAAAATAGAAATTTTAGAATAAAAATATAATAATTAAAATTAAGAAATTTAAAGAATGGACTTATCAACAAACTAGCTACTGTGTAAGAGAGAATTAGACAGGTAGAAAACATGAAATGAAAATATGCAGAATTAAGCATCACATTTTAATTTGCTAAAATTGCTATAACAAAATACCACACATTGGTAGAACAGAAAGTTATTTTTTTCACAGTTCTGAGGACTAGAATCTCAAGTCAATGTGTTGGCAAGGTTGGTTTCTTCGGAGACTTGTTTTCCTTGGCCTTCCGTTTATAGTGTCTTCACATGGTTTTTCATCTCTGCTTATCCGTGTACAAATTTTCTCTTCTTATAAGGATTTGAGTCATATTGCATTAGGGCCCGTCCTAATGAACCCATTTGAACTTTATTAAAGACCAGATCTCCAAATATAGTCATTTTCTAAAGTACTGGAGGTTAGGACTTCAACATATGTATGTATGTGTGGGAGAGGGCATGATTCAGCAAATAACACATGGAGAGATAAGAGGAAGGAAGATGAAAATAGAGAATAACACACAAACAAAATATGTTTCTTTAAGTCTCAGATGGAGGGATGAGGTATAATGATGAATATTACATTTTTGAAGATAAAACTGAGAAAACATACTCAACATGGTTTAAAATAAATCACGTCACAGACTCAAGGAGCACTCTACTATTCAAATGGGAAAATGTAAAAAGGGAAATAACAAATCAGTTATAAAGAGTCATGTTGACTTTAAAGGAGTAAATATGAGACTAAAAGGTTTGAGAGTCAAGAATCAGTAGGACTGTATCTTCAAGTTGTTGTTGGCAAGAAGAGATGGCAGGGAAATAGTCAAGCTGAAATCTCACGCCAAGTAAAAAATGTTTTTAAATGGTCAAAATAAAATACCAGGTACATAAAATTTACTTTGACACAAAAGACCTGCATTAAAAAAATATATACTAATAAACTTTTACGAAAGAGAAGGAAATAATCACATATAGAAATGTGGAGGAACAGGATAAAATAAAGAGCAACAAAAGTACATATAAATATTGTAAATTTAAAATAACATGAATTACAAAAAACCAATTATACATTTAATTTACATAACATAATAGCATGAGTTGGTAGAGGGAGGCAAATGCTGGTAAAATGTTCTAGAGACATTCTGTTTTCTTGGAAAAGATAATAGTCAGAAGTTGTATAGACTTTGACAATCAAAGATTAATAATCCACTCTCTTTGGATAATGCTTAAATAAAAAGTAAAATAATGTGCAAAAATCAAGCTAATAAAGAAAAATTATGAAATACAGAAAAATGGTATATTTAATCCTAAAATGGTAAGAATTCACATTAAATGTAAATGGACAAAACATAGAAAATATATTATTAACAAAAAAATTATCAACCAAATTAACTATCACCTGGTTAATATTTATGAAAAACTGAAGAATGTATGTAATTTGTAAGTATATAGGGAATATTTCCATATTTATAGTGTCTTCATTCTATATTTTAGAGAATGTGGTCTTTGATCACTGTGGAATTAGGGTAGGAATTGACAATAGAAAACTGGAAAATTTCCATGTGATTGAAAATAAATAAATGCACATCTATATAGTTCAAGTCAAAGAAGACCACATACTAAAATGATAAATTTTTTTAAGTAAATATTAATTAAGTAGAATTAATACAAATGTGGGATAAAGTTGAAGTAAGGATTTGAGAAATACGCTGTTTAAAAGGACAATATAGGGAAAATACACTGAAAATATATGCAACATCTATTCATCTTAAGAAAATATTAGCAAAGTAAAATAAAAGTAAATAAATAGTATTAATTTATAAGAAATTAATAAAATAGAAAACAAATAAAATATGTAGATCACCTAAATTAAGCCAAAAATTGTTTCTTCCAAGTCAGGATAGTAGACTTAACTTTGAGGAAGAAAGAAAAATTAATAAATGGCAGAGATAAAAGAAAAAATTAATATTCTAGGGTGCTTGTAAAATTCTATTTCTTGACCAGCAGTCCTGTTTTGCATTGTTTCCTTGTTAAAAATCAACTTGGCTGTAAAATTATAATCTGTGTACATTTGTGTATGTGTGCTGTACTTCAATAAAACTTTTAAAATTACAAAGAAATATATGTAATAGTATGAATATAAACCTTCAATTTTTATATTGTTGCTATGGGAAATTAGGAAAGTTAGTTAAAATAAGTCATAATGGTCTTCTTTGACCAAGCCATTTTGACTATAAGTAAATGCAAAAATGTTAATTGAGAACATATAGTAGTCAAATAATCATTGCAAAAGGAAAAAAATGAATAGTTAAGAAATTGTCTATGCCCTTAAACATCTAGATAGACAAAAACATTGTAACATGGAATGATGAAATAAGTTTTTAAATAAAATAATAAAAATAACATGATCATAAAATATAAGCACAAATAAATTCCAAATTAAAGGTTTTATCAATATACTAGAATTAAGTTATTGATATGTAACCAAAATCTAGACAGATGGAGAAGAAATGGAAGAATAGTACTTCAGGATAAAGCACAAGGGTAATATTGCAATGGAAAAGTCAAAGAACTGGTATAGCTAAATATGTGTATTTTGAAATGAGAAAGAAATTATTGAAAATAATAACAAACAATAGTTTGTTTCATGTCATCAAGATATTTGGACAAGAGAAAAGAGAATACTTCTTACAATGAAAAGTTAATAATGTTTATCAGGACAAGGGAGTAATATATGCATGTGTATGTGTATGTATCAAAATTAATTGTAGACAAAATCCGTAAGACACCCAGCAGAAGTGAGCAGAGCCCTACACATAGATTTTGGCTGATATTCTTCTCTCTAGGATCTATATGACATCAACTCTTCAATCAAGATTTTTTATAAACAATAAAAATACACTCTCATTAACGTAGAAGAAAATAAGTTCAATGAAGTATGTCAGGAACTCATGCTTTCCAGAAACTAAGGACAAAGGCACAGCAATTATCATCTATTAAGGATAATACCATTTGGACTGTTTCTTCCATGCCTTACAGTACTACTGGATTCCATAATCCTGAACTTGTACTATTATGTCAGGGGGCCCTTCAATCTATAGCACCTTTATGTATTTAAATTTCTGAGGGGAAGCATTTAGTTGGCCACACTATGGTTGTTTGCAAAAGCTATAGATTCCTGAGGGTATATAAAGAAAATAAATATGGGAAACTCAGTATTAACTTTTATTTAGCTTGGGTTGCCACATGATCTTTTTTAAAAATTTATGTGCTGAAATAAGAATAAACAAATATTATTTTGTTGTTTAACATCTATACAGATTTGTATACTTTGAATCTTCACTTCCACATACTCAAATATCTTCGCTTTATATAATGCAACTACCCATTTTACAACTGAAAATACACTCATGTTCTATCCAAGTAGACAAATTTTTCACACATTACTGTAAAAGTTCAGGTTCAGGATTTTGACTTAATGTAACTTACTCTTTAATTTTTGTCATTGTTATATTCTGAAAATTATAGAGCAATTGTGCAGTTATAAAATTACACAATAAATTATATAAAACCTTGAAGAAGATGGAGTGAACACAAGAATTCATTTAAACATACACATATATACAAGACATTCTGTCAACTTCAATATTAAGGGTGTGTTTTGAATTGAGCATCTTCAAAAACATCTAAGCAAAGCTTTGGTAAGACCCGGAGTCATGACAGTTTTCCTTAGACATCCTCTCCTTCATGTCAAGGAATAGTACTAAAATATACAGTTGAACATTTCCCAATGTCCTTCGTGGCACCCATAGAAGAAGGGTTATAATACAACAGCAAAAGACAGCTGTTGTCATTATAGCATATGGAGTCATATAAAATAAACTAGAATTATGTTTTTATCTTTCAGGCAAATGAAGAAATCCACATGAGCCTATGAGTGTGGGTTGAGGGAGAGCAGAATAACAGGAGAAATTGGCACACTGGGAATGTGAATTGCCTACTCATGTGACTTTCTTACACTTTAAGAAATACCCGGGCTTAGTTTTTTCAATAACTGACATCACTCTGATGATGAAACGATACTGGGAAACCTGAAATTAATTGAGTGGATTTGAATTAGACCTATACAGAGAAATTAGACCTGCTTAAAAAAATAGTCTGTTGATGCCCCATGGATATATACTCAATCTCCATAATAATCCTTATATACCCAAGAACAGTTTTCAAAGGATAATCACCTAGTTACTTCCCAAAGAGTGTATTACATGGATTCATTTGGACTCATTCATTGTCCAAAATTCATGTTAGCTTACTATCGGTTAACAAATAAATTAACCACATCGAATCTTTAGGATTAGAAGAGCAAAGTGAAAGAGGTGTGGCCTGGAAAAATGAAAAATCTTTCTGGCATGAAGCTCCATGAAAAGCTGGCTGCTTTGGGAATGACTGGGGAACTATGTTGGAACATTCTGATAAAATGTGATTTATGTTCCTTCCAAAATCAGCAGGCTTCTTTCTTCACGGTTGGGAACACAAGGTTAAAGCATTTTGTCTCATTCCTTAAAAGGAAAAGTCTAGATACCTTGGCCCTTTAAAAACAAAACCTGATGTAGAAGACTCATGTATTTTTGTGTGATTTACTTCTTAGTTTCAGATTATAATCATACCACAAAATGATATTTCAGTCAAGACTGACCACATACATTATGATGGTCTCATGAGATTATAATAGAACTGGATTACTTGTATTATGTAGTGACATTGTAGCCTTCATAATGTGGTAGCACAACACATTACTCACATGTTTGTAGGTATGTAAATAAACCTACATTACCAGTCATAGAAAAATATAGCACGTACAACTATACAACTATGTAGAGTATACAACACGATAATGATAAGTGACAATGCTACTTCACTGTACATTTACCTTATTATACTTTTTATTCTTATTTTAGGGCACACTCCTTCTTATATATTTTAAAAAGTTAACTGTTAGGTTCTTCAGGTGGTAATTCAGAAGAAGGCATTGCTACACAATAACACAACAGTTCTACATGTTATTGCCCCTGAAGAGCTTTCTCTTTCTTTCTTTCTTTCTTTCTTTCTTTCTTTCTTTCTTTCTTTCTTTCTTTCTTTCTTTCTTTCTTTCTTTTTTTAATTTTAAAGGTGTGGGGTACAATTCAGGTGTAAGTATACAAATATTCATTTGCAGCTACCCTTGTTAATGAACTGTGCCACCCCTCCCTTGGCAGTTTCTCACTACTGCCAGTTCGCTCCTCTCCCCTGGCAGTTGCCCATTACTGTCGATCCCTTTCAAGAGGTGGAAGACAGAGTGTTATTGATGACCCTGACCCCTGTGAAGGCCTTAATTAGTGTGTGTGTGTGTGTGTGTGTGTGTGTGTGCACGTGTGTGTGTGTGACTTTGTAACCAAAAAAACTTAAAACAAAACCAAAACTTAGAAATAGATAACTTTATAAAATAAGAATATAAAGAAAATAACATACAGCTGTATAATGCATTCGTATTTTAAGCTAAATATTATTACAAGAGTTAAAAAGTTAAAAAAATTGAAAGGTTTATAAAGTTAAAAACGTCACAGGAAGCTATGGGTAATTTATTCTTGAATTTTTAATAAATTTAGTGTGCATAAATGTACAGTGTTTATAAGTCTACAATAGTGTACAGTAACATCCTAGGCCTTCACATTCACATACTAGTCACTCGCTGACTTACAGCAACTTCCAGTCCTGTAAGCTTTGCTCATGGTGATTACTGTATAGAGATGCATCATTTTAAATATTTTATATTGTATTTTTACTGTATCTTTTGTATGTTTGATTTGTTAGATACATAAATACTTAATATTGTATTCCAATTATCTATAGCACTCAGAGTGGTAACATACTATACTTATTTGTAGACTAAGAGAAATAGGCTATACCATGTAGCCTAGGTATGTAGTAATAACTGGGTTTGTGTAAAGAAACTCTGTGATGTTTGTAAACAGCAAAATTATCTAGCATGTTTCTCAGAACATATCCTCCTCATTAGGTGACCCATGACTACACATGTATTTTACCAAGAAATTGAGGACACTTAACTATCTTCTGTAATCCAGTTCTTAAAATTTGACATCACCATGTAGTAAATTATTTATTTACTTATTTATTTATTTATTTTTACTAGTTAAATGTTCAAACTCTCTGAATTCTTAGTATTATTTATTTTAAAAATTTTTTCATTTTAAAGATGTGGGGTATAATTCAGGGTTAGGTATACAAGTGTTCATTATGCAGGTAACCTTGTTGATGAGGTGTGCCCTCCCCTCCCCTGACAATTTCCCACTACTGCCAATTCTGCCTTTCCCCCACTAGCAGTTTCCCACTACTGCCAATCCCTTTCTTATAGTATTATGATAATTGTTCAAGGTCCACTTGTGAGTGAGAACATGTGGTACTGCTTGGGCACGGTGGCAGGTGCCTGCAATCCCAGCACTTTGAGTTACTGAGGCAAGAGAATTGCTTGAGCTCAGGAGCTTGAGATCAATTTTGACAAACTTGGAAAACCGTATCCCTACAAAAAAAACAAATTTATTTGGGCAAGGTAGTGTGTACTTGTGGTTCCAGCTACTCAAGAGTCTGAGGTGGAAAAATTGCCTGAGCCCAGGAGATCGAGGCTGTGGTAAGCCATGGTCGTACCACCGCATACCAGCTTGGGTGACAGAGCGAGACCCCAACTCAAAAAACAAACAAAAAGAATTCATTCTGCCATGTAGGGTTACACAGTTTATGTGCTGCACAAAGACACTGAGCTGAGGAAGTGAGTGAAAATTGAAAGGCAATCTGTGTTCTGCATACCCAGTTCTGCTCCTGGTAACTGGGTTGCATCTGCCTGCAGGAAGGTATATAAAATAACCATTTTAATCAAAATTATCCCCCCACCCCCAGAGAAGATTTTTAAAATTATTTCTCCCAGGAGAAAATTTTTCTAATTTGTCCACATATAAAGGCATCTTCTATTTTTTTTTTTAACTGAGAAACAAAACACAAACATAAATATTTAAAAAAAAACAAAAACCTGATGTCTGTATTACAGTTTGTGTCGGTGTAAAGAAATACTTGAGGCTGGATCATTTATAAGGAATAAGGTTTACATCATTCATAATTCTGTTGGCTGGAAGATTAGGCATCTGGTGAGAATCTCAGGCTGCTTCCACTCATGAGAGAAGGTGAAGAGATCACATGGTGAGAAAAGAAGCAAGAAGGTGGTTAACCATGTTTTTGTAACAACTTGTTCTCAAAGGAATTAACAGAGAACTCACTCCCATTCCTCAGTGACTTAATCTATTCCTGAGAAGTTTACCTCTATTACCCAAAAACCTCTTATTGGACTCCACCTCCAACACCAGGGATCAAATTTCAGCATGAAATTTCGGGGACAAACATTTAAACTAGCATCTCAAAGGCTAGTGATAGCAGTGTATAAAGTGTGAGTAAACCTGAAACAGGTGATAATGTTTTATTTCTTAGCTTGTATGGTAAAAGCAATCCTCTGTACAGTTTTATTTTATGAAAACGGAGAAAAGATATTTGTCAGGCCAATAGCTGCTTGCAATTACATTGATTTACTCCTATAATGGGATCATATTTGAAAAAACAGCTGAATTGAAATGATGATATGATTAAACTTAAGATATTCCATTGTGTTTTTTCAATACATATTTACCTTTTGTATCAGGCAATATATAGTCATATATGAAATGTGATAAGAATCACTATGTCTGATTCTTTAAAGTTTTCATGCTCCCTCTATTATCTGTGATTTACTCAGGTTATGTTTTATTTTAATTTTCATTGTCCTTTTATTTCCCATAGTAACCCTAACTTGGTGTGTCAGTGAGCTATTATAGTAATTCTGCTTAGTATTAATGATACATGTTCAAATGACAAATTCAGTCTATCATGAGGAAGATTATGTCATACATCCTTTAAACATTTGTCCCTTTGACCTTGAGTGCTGTACCTGTGATGCTCTGGTTCTATATTTGGTATTAATCAGGGGGTGGTGTCTAATAATGTTTTCCTCCTGTAGGTACAGCTACTCAATTGAGGCCCAACTGGGTTTTATAGATCTCTTAGGGAAGGTGAAGAAGAATTCACAGTAACAAGCATGCTATTGCACTATCCTTCTTGAAGGAGTTCTGGATTTTTTTTTTTTTTTTTTTTTTTTTGGTTTTTTGAGAGGTATTTGTTATCTGACGTATGCCCTGAAATAAAACAAAGAAACAAAACAAAAATCAACTATGACTTCATTTTTATGACTCTTTTTTTAGACAAACATGAATATTTTTAGTTATAAAAGTCAAAATTAACCTTAGTGCTATTCATTTGCTTCAGTCCTGGGAACTCTGTTATTAACTAACCATCACTAAATATACCTGTAAGTCAGACCACTCTGATTACCACATTGGTTTTTGCCACATATGACCACAATGTTTAACTTTACTTAGCTTCTGATATTGTGGAATTTTCTCTTCTTGTTCCTTCCAAAAATATTGTCAAACATTTACACAATTTTTTTTTTTTTTTGAGTTGGAGTCTCACTCTGTCACCCAGACTGGAGTGCAGTGGCCGCTCCCAGCCACCGCAGCCTTGACCTGCTGGATTCTGGCAATCCTTCCGCCTCAGCCTTCCAAGTAACTGGAACTACAGGTGCGCGCTACCACGCCTGGCTAATTTTTTTGATTTTGATTTTTATTGTAGAGATGAGGTCTCTCCATGTTGCCCGGGCAGGTCTTGAACCCACGGGCTCAGGCAATCCACTCACCTCAGCCTCCCAAAGGTGTGGGATTACAGGCTGAGCCACCGAGCCTGGCTCATTTACACAATGTTAATTTCTCACTAAAATGTGGGTTACAGGACCACAAAATATATCATTGTAGGAATATGTCAATGCAAAGAAATTTGTTCATTTAAACAAATTATGACAATCTTATTATCCTCTTATCCAGTCTCCATTTCAGCTCAAAGTTGTCATGCCACCTTGATCTAGCAAATTAGATATTGAAGGAAGTCTTTTAGAGGTATTTCTGGGTAGGCTTTTGCTGTCCAGATAAAAAAACTAAAATCATTGACCCTAACCACCCTCTTTACTTCTGCCTTGAAAGCAGATGTAAATGTAAACTAAGAAGCCATCTTGTAAATATGAGAAAATGAATTGGAAAGATCACAAAAATGCTGGCCCTGTCACTGTGATCCTTAGGGGCAGTACCCACAACTTTCCATCTTTGGACTCCCTAATTAATAAAATTATATTTATTTAACTCATTATAGCAAGCTTGTCTCTTGAAGATGAAAACATTCCTGACATGGGTCCCTTCTATAATATCTAGAAGTATCCTAGTCAATAGACATCAGCACATTCCAAAATTCAACATATAATAAATATGTGACAATGTCCCCTCAGCTTCTAAATTCTGTATATTTCTGCCTTTTCATTATACCAACTATTTCTGGCATCTCAAGCTCAGTTAGCATGGCTAAGGATCAGTTCAAGTTTTAGTCAAGTAACTGAATACACAGACAATTTCCAGTTAACCTAGAATCAAGTTAGTCTGTTTAATCTAGAATCCACGTTAAGTTTACCCATTGTTATAAATTCAACCTACTCACTAATATACTTTTCTCTTTGATCTAGCACCAACTAAATCCATGGAGACAAATGTCTCTCAGGTTTTTGTTAATATAGATGATGAAAGCATTGCTTTTTGCCAGAGAAAGGCCACAACTGGTGATAATAGTTAGATAGTTAGATTGCTAGTTACCTAGCTAGCTAGCTAGCTAGCTAGTAGAAGAATGGATGGGAGGAAGGATAGAGAGATGTATCTAGATAGATACATAGATAAAGATAGAGAAATGATGGGTAATCATAGTGTTTCTGATAAAGAATCAGTCTCTTGAAAAATAAAGGCAGAACTCAAGAAAAGAGAGTATTAGAGAGAATGTGACACATATTTTACATATAAACTATGCCCAAATCTCTCTGAACCAAACTTGAAGAGGGTACAGTTTACTATGCACATCAAAAGAATGAACTGAGATCTCAGTTGCTAATCAAATCACAGAGCTTATAATTTAAGTTCAAAAAAGTTTAATTACCAGTCAAAGCAACAAAAATCAGAGCTTTTTGTAAAAACATACACAATCCAAATTCTAATATTCACAAATGTTAAGGATATAATCCAAAATTTCAGCATACAAAGAGTCAAGCAAATATGTTTCATTCTCAAAGGAAAAGACAGTTAACAGATAACCTAATATGACCTAGATGTTGCAACAAGTAAACAGAGGTTATGGTACATCATATTTGCTCAAAGAGAGGAAATATATGCACTGTTAATACATAAATCAGAAACTCCAATAGACAAATGTAAATGATAAAAATATAAACCATACAAATGAAAAATTTATAAGATAAAGAAATAAAAATATATTAGTTTAACATAAAATGAAGTTGACAAAATGAATAAGTTGAAATAAATCAAGGGAATTAGGCACTTTAATGAACAGAGATTAAAATGATTAGAAAAAACCTTCAAAGAGTTGAAGTTCTGTAGAATGACATTAAAATGTAAAACCTAATCAGAGTCAAAAAAACAAGCAAAATGAGAGGATGAAGCAGAAAAAATATTTCCAGAAACAATGGACCACATGTCCTAAAGTAGCTGAGAGATGTAAATTTAGAGATTAGATAAACCCAGGAAACTTTAAACCAAGGAAAGAGAATAAGAACCTTTTGTAAGTGATAAACGGTTAAACTGTTAAAAGGTTAAGAGGACTGAATGATTCTGGATTGGCATGCCTATGGGGTAATTTATGTTAGGTCAGTCTTTTAACTACTTTATGAATGGTTTATTTTGCTTTCAAGGAATAGTCTATTGCAAGTATTCTTTTTAGTAAATCATTTCCATTGTGACCCAGGAATCCTGAGTGCATTCATCCTGCAATGTTTGCATCTTCGAGTACTTTTCCTCCCTCAAGATAAACAAGAGGAAGAACATGGTAAATCTACACAGCCTAGTTTTTAATTGTATTAGGCAAGAAAGAACACACATCACTTTCACTGAAATCCATTGGCTATAATGAGTAATGTGCTCCACTCTAACTGCAAGAGTGACTGGGCAATGTATAAGGCTCCATGGAATATTTGGTAAGTCAAATTGCCTCTGCCGAAAGGAGAGAGTTTCAAATAGGAGGAAAGCAGTGTCAATAGATTTAGAAAAGAACAATTAGTAACAATTCCAAATGAGTTATTATATTATATCAGGATCCCACAGACTATAGCTCACTGACCAGATCCAGTCAGCTGTCTGTATTTATTTTTAAAAAGAAAAAAATTGACTGGAATACAACTATGACCATTAAAAAAATATATTTTGTCTATGACAAATTTTTCCACTACAACAGTAGCATTTAGTGGTAGCAGAGACTGTATGAACAGCAAAGACTAGCATCTGTACTGTCTTGCCTTTTCAGAAATAGTTTTTCCCAAACTCTGAATTATATGACTAGAAACATACTTATAATTTTAGAGTTTTTCGTGAAAAATAGAGCCAACGATGGAAGGAGTGATAGGTAAATGAAGAAGTGGATTCATAAAGTAGATGTAACTCATTCTAGAAGTTTGCTGGAAAAGAAAGTAGAAAAACTCGTGTTTTTGAGTTTTTTTACCCAATTACTTATTTGTTGTTTTATTTTATTTTGCCAAGTACTTAGATTATGAAACCAAAGGATGCTGTAAACCATAGTGAAATTTGCAAGATTCAGGTATATGATGATGCAAGTGAGGAAGTAAAGCTTTGGATTAGTCAGAATAGGATAGGATTACAAACGCCAGTGAAAGACCAGTCATGATGAAAGTGGCAGCATTAAAGTTACCCAGAGGCAAGTTTGAGAAAAGAGAAGAGAAACCACTATATGGTATTTTTATAAATGCTTTCTTTTTTAATTTTTAATTTTAAATATGTGCTGTACAATTCAGGGTTAGCTATACAAATGGTCCTTGTACAGGTAAAGTTTGGGCCTCACTTTGGTTTCCACTTCACTGGTTTGAGATCAGGTACGCTTATTGATGAAGTGTCACCCCCACCCCGCCACCGGCAGTTTCCCATTACTGCCAATCCCTTTCTGATAATATCATAATTGTTCAGAGTCCGCTTATGAGTAAAATCATGTGGTACTCAGTTCTTTCTTTCTGTAATTGATTACTGAGCATTATAGACTCTAAGTCCATCCACATTACTGTGAAGTTCATAATTTTGGACTATTTATGGCTGCATAATATTCCATTGTGCATATGCACCACATGTTTTTTAATCCAGTTCATTTTCAAGGGGCAGTTCAGTTGTTTCCATGATTTTGCTATCGTGCACAATGCTGCAATAAACATGCATGTGTAAGTAGCTTTCTCATAGAGTGATTTGAGCTCCTCCGGGTATATTCCCAGAATAGAGACTTCTGGGTGGTATGGAAGGTTGGTTTTTAGGTCTTTTAGGAATCACCACACTGTTTTCCACAGAGGTTCTACTAGTTCACAATCTCATCAGCAGTGTAGAAGTGTTCTTTTCTCCACATCCTTTCCAGCGTCTGTTGTTTTTTAAATTATTGATGATGGTCATCCTGACGGGAGTTAGGTGGTATCTCAGTGTAGTTTTTTTTTTCCTTTCTTCTCTCTCTCTCTCTTTTGTTTTTAGATATGGGATAAAATTCAGGGTTAGGCATAAAATTTTCATTATATAGGCAACCTTGTTGATGAGGTGTGCTCCCTCGTCCCCAGGCAGATTCCCACTACTACCAATCCTGCTTCCACATCCCCCTCCCAGCAGTTTCCCACTACTGCCAATCCTTTTTTTATAGTATTCCACTTATAAGTGGGAACATGTGATACTCAGTTCTTTGTTTCTGTGATAGATCACTCAGTATTATAGAATCTAAGTCCATCCAGGTTGCTGTGAAGTTCATGATTTTGTTTTTCTTTATGGCTACATAATATTCCACTGTGTATATGTACCACATTTTTTGTATCCAGTACTCTTTTGATGGGCAGCACGATTTGTTCCATGTTGCTACTGTGAACAATGCTGTGATAAACATATATGTGCAGGTATCTTTTTTACATAGTGGTTTGAGTTCTTCTGGGTACATTTCTAGTAGGGGATTGCGGGGGTCATGTAGAAGGTCAATTTTTAGATCTTTTAGGGATTGATACACTGTTTTCCACAGAGGCTGTAGTAGTTTACACTTCCACCAACAGTGTAGAAATGTTCCCTTTTTGCTGCATGGTCTCCAACATCTGTTGTTTTTTGAGTTATTGATGATAGCTATCCTGACTAGGGTTAGGTGGTAATCAATATAGTTTTAATTTGCATTTTCTTTGATGACTAGTAAGGCTGAGAATTTTTTCATGTATCTGTTGGCTGCTTGTATGTCTTCTTTTAAGAACTGTCTATTTCAGCATCTATGTTCATCAAGGATATTGGTCTGTAGTTCCCTTTCTTTGTTGGATCTTGTTTGGGTATCAATTTGATTTTAGCTTCATAAAATAATTTGGCGATGGTCCCATCTTTCTCAGTTGCCCAGAATACTTTAAATAGGATTGGTATCAGTTCCTCCTTGTATGTTTTGTAGAATTGTGCTGGAAAGCCATCTCTTCTGGGACTTTTTTTTGTAGGTAGTTTTCTTATGACATAGTCAATTTCCTGGATTGTTATTGGTCTATTTAGGGTCTTGATTTCTTCTTGTTTCGACTTGGAGAGGTTTGTTATGTTAGAAAGTCTTTCATTTTCTTTAGGTTTTCAAGTTTATTTCCATATCAGTGTACATAGTAGTCTCTGATAATCTTTTGTATTATTCAGGGTCGGTTGTGACGTGATCTTTTGCTTTTTTTTTTTTTCCTTGAGTTGGAGTCTCACTCTGTCGCCCAGACTGGAGTGCAGTGGCCGCTCCCCGCCACTGCAACCTCGACCTGCTGGCCTCCGGCGATCCTTTCACCTCAGTCTTCCGAGTAACCGGAATTACAGGCACGCGCTACAATGCCCGGCTGATTTTTTTATTTATTGTAGAGATGAGGTCTTGCCAAGTTGCCCAGGCTGGTCTCGAACCCACGGGCTCAGGCCTCCACTCACCTCAGCCTCCCAAAGAGCAGGATTACAAGCTGAGCCACCAAGCCCGGCTTTTTGCATTTCTTAATGTGTTTATTTGGGCTTTTGCTCTCTTTTACTTGGTCAGTCTAGCTAGGAGACCATCAATCTAGTTTATCCTTTCAAAGAACCAGTTTTTTGTTTCGTTGATTTTTTTTGTAATATCTTTTTGTCGTCTATGTCCTGAATTTAGGCTTTTATTTTGGTGATCTGGATTCTTCTGTTGAAGTTAGGGTTTTGATGATCTTGCTTTTCCAGCTCCCTTAGGGGATTTGTTAGGCTGTTAACTTGTGATATCTTTCCATTTTCTTCATGTATGTTTGTAGAGATATGAATTCCCCTCTTAGTATTGATTTCATGGCATTCCAGACGTTTTGGTAAGATTTTTCTTCATTTCCATTTGTTTCCAGGTAACTTTTTTTTTTTTTTTGAGTTGGACTCTCACTCTGTTGTCCAGACTGGAGTGCAGTGACACACTCATGGCAACCCCAGCATCCACCTGCTGGACTCTGGCAATCCTTCCTCCTCAGTCTTCCAAGTAGCTGGAGCTAGAGGTGCACACTACCACACCTGGCTAATTTTTTTTTTAATTGTAGAGACGAGGTCTCACCAATATCCTGGACTGGTCTCAGACCCGTGGACACAAGCAGTCCACTTTCCTTGGCCTCCCAAAGTGCTGGGATTACAGGCTGAGCCACCAAACCCCAGCCATTCGGTATCTTTTAATCTCTGTTTTGATTTTCATGTTGACCCAGGAGTTACTTAGCATCTTGCTATTTAGTGTCCATGTCTTTGTGGGTTCTGGGGAACTTTTTTTGGTGTTCACATTTATTTTTATTCCACTATGATCTGAGAAGGAGTATGGCAGGATTTCAGTCTTGTGAGATTTGTTTATGCTTGATTTATGACCGAGGATGTGGTCAGTCATAGAGTACATTCTATGTAGTGATCAGTAGAATATATATTCCATGTTTGTTGGGTGGAGTGTTCTGTAGGTATCAGTTACGTCCATTTGTTCAAGAGTAACATTGAGGTTCTGAATCTCCTTGTTGATTTTTTGTCTTGATGGTCTGTCTAGGGTTGTAAGTGGGGTATTTAAGTCCCCAGCTATGATAGTGTTAAAGTCAATATATATTTTAAGTTTACCTAGAAGCTGCTTTATGAAAGTTGATGTTCCATGTTGGGTGCATGTATGTTTATGGTAGATATTTCTTGTTGATCGATTGAACCTTTTATCATTATGTAGTGCCCTTACATATCTTTTAAAATTTTTGATAGCTTAAAGGGTATTTTGTCTGATATTAAGATTATGACTCCTACATTCTTTTGGGTTCAGTTAGCCTGAACTTTTGTTTCCCATCATCTTACTTGAAGTCTTTGAATGTCCTTTCTGATGAGATGAGTTTCTTAGAGATAATATATTGCTGCCTCATGATATTTTATCAATTTTGCCAATCTATGTCTTTTCAGTTATGCATTTAGTCCATTCACACGCAGGCTAATTATTGAAATGTGAGAGTTTATTCCAGTTGTGAGGTTTTTTTTTGTTTTGTTTTTTTGTTTTTTGAGTTGGAGTCTCACTCTGTCACCTGGACTGGAGTGCAGTGGCCGCTCCCGGCCACCGCAGCCTCGACCTGCTGGACTCCGGTGATCCTTCCACCTCAGCTTTCCGAGTAGCTGGAATTACAGGCAGCACTACCATGCCCGGCTGATTTTTTGATTTATTGTAGAGATGAGGTCTCGCTGCCCAGGCAGGTCTCGAACCCGCAGGCACAGGTAATCCACTCACCTCAGCCTCCCAAAGGCGTGGGATTACAGGTTGAGCCACCAGACCTGGCTAGACATTTTTCATTTTACATTTTCTGTTGCTTTTGGGGACCAAATAGATCGGGATGAAGAAATATTCCATCTCTTTAAAAGCATAATCCCACGCATTTGGGAGGCTGAGATGAGTGGATTGCCTGAGCCCGTGGGTTCGAGACCCACCTGGGCAAATTGGCAAGACCTCATCTC
>NW_007252249.1:109259-127846 GCF_000164805.1 Carlito syrichta | reverse complement strand
TTATTGTAGAGATGAGGTCTCGCTGCCCAGGTGGGTCTCAAACCCGTGGGCTCAGGCAATCCACTCACCTCAGCCTCCCAAAGGCACAGGATTACAGGCTGAGCTACCGAGCCCGGTTAGTTGTGAGGTTTTTATAGAGTCTGTTGTTGCTGCTATTTGTATTATTTATTTTGATTTTGGGGTTGATTCATGTGTGTTTTCAATCTTTTTCCTGCATTCTTGTGAGGGGCATTGTCATTCTTTTTTTCCTTTCTTCTGTGTTTAAAACTTTCTTAAGTGTTCCTTGTAGAGCTGGTCTGGAGACAGCATAAGCTCTTAGGGATTGAATGTCTGGGAAAGATTTTAATTCTCCAACACAGATGAAGCTTAGCTTAGCTGGGTAGGTAATTCTTGGTTGAAATTGTTTATCTTTGAGAACTTTGAACACTGGGCTCCAAGCTCTCCTCCCCTGAAGTGCTTCTGTGGATAAGTTTGCTGCTATTCTAATTGGTCTTCCCCTGCAGGTAGTCTGACCTTTTTTCTCTTGCTGTCTCTAGGACATTTTCCTCTATACCTATTTTGTGTAGGCAAATTACTATGTGTCTACGAGTCATCCATTCATTTGTTGTCTTGCAGGTGTTCTCTGAATCTCTTGTGTTTGAATGGTCATGTCACTGATGAGATGAAGGAAGTTTTCTTAGATAATTTCATGGAATGTTTGTTTCAGGTTGGTCTCTGTCTCTCTTTCTGCCTCAGGAAGTTCAATTATCCTTAGGTTCAGCCTCTTGAAATAATTACTCTTCTCTTCAAGGTTTTGCTCTGTTGTTTTAAGTTTCTTTCCTATGTTTTCGACACTTTGGGCTATTCCATATTTTGATCCTCAAGCTCTGAGAGTATTTCTTCTGATTGGCTAATTCTGCTTTTTATGTTTATCAGTTTGTTATTTATGTCATTCACTGTATTCTTTATTACTGTTATCTCAGTTATCAACTCCTTCATTCTTTCCTCTTGTCTCTTCTCAATTCTATTTATTCTCTCTATTAATGTCATGATATCTGGGTTTGTAGTTTAAGACCAGTCATTCTGGAGGCTCTTCATTGTTTGCATTCTGAACTCTGTATTCTCAGTGCTTGACCTACCAGGGGTCTGTGTGATACCCATATTCTTCTTTTGTTTTTTTATTCATTTGTGTAGATTTTCCTCCCTCCTTTTGTCCCCTCTTCTTTAATTCTGTTGTTCAGTGATGGGGGTAGCTTTTACTTCTGTTTGCTTAATCTCCTATTCTTCTTTATGTGGATCCTCTGACTTTGTTCAGTTCTGTAGCTGGACTGTAGTGGGGGACTGTAGTTTTTGCAGGTTTGAGATTTAATTGAGGGGGAGCTATGATTCAGAATCTATCTGCAGATCCAAGTATCCACTGATGGGTGTGTTGGCGCCCTGAAAACCACTTCCCACTGCCTTACAATCTGTCTATGCAGTGAGGATATAAGTTTACCCCCTTGAAAGCAAAATGAGGTAAGAAAAAGGAAATGATTGGGAAAAGAAAGGAGTAGGACGAGAAGAAGGTGGATAGAAGAATAAGAAGAAAAAAAAAAAAACAGGCGTACTAACTAACAAATGAAGTGACACAAACAAAGACAGAAAATAATAAAAAAAACTAAAACATACACACAATCATATAAATACAGAAACCAACAAAACCCCCCTACTGATGTACTCTCCCTCAAAAATACCTGTACACAAACAGAAAGTCTAAAAAAAAAGCAATAAGATAATAGACACAAAGCAAGTATGAAAACATAATCAAAAACAGAGGGAAAAAAACTAAAACAAAAACCAAGCAAAAAATGAGCAAGCAAACAGACAAATAAATAAACAAACAAAAAAGCTTGCTCTGAGGCTGTTCCTGTAAGTCCAAATTCCTTTCAGATATGCTCTCCAGCCCCTCCCTTCTGCTCTCAGTACAGACTGATAGGGTTGCTCTTAACATGGGTCAGATGCCCCATTTGATATATATTTTATAATGGAATACTGTAGTAACTTAGAAAAAGAGAAAATGAATTTCTTCCATAACTGAATTGCTTCCCCATGGATAACTGTTGATTAAAAATTGACATTAATTTCTCTGTATTTTTTCTGGGCATGCATTGGCATATATAATTTATTAATATATAATATAAATGGGGTTACATATACACTCTTCTCTACTTTTTTGCTAGGATTTGTCAATTAACTCTCTCTTTTTAGAGCTCCACACAAAGCACCCTTTTTATATATATATTCTAAGTTTTATCTTATCAAGACATATGATGTACATTTATGTTTCATTATTATTTATACTGCAATTAATATGCATGTCTGTAAATGTATCATACTTTTGTTAGTATTTGTATAGAATAAATGCTAGAAGCAGAATTGACAGTAACTAAAAACAAAGAAAACTTGAAAGATTGCATATCAAATAACCCTGATATTATCCAGTAAGAAGCAAGCAAATTCACCAGCTACATATAAAAGAGAAGGGCTATATTTAGGCATTGAAGAGAACAGAAAAGTCCTGTCAACTAATGCCATGTGACACTAATCTTGCAGGATTTTTTCCATTATAATTCTATTTTATCCTTTTGCCTCTAAATTCTTACACAGCTTCTGATGTTCCGTAGCTAACTTTAAAGTGAAATGTCCATTGCTATGAAAATGTGATGACTGACAGTGCAGGTAATCCTTTCATAGTTCCATAGGCTTTCTTTTGTTACTTTATCCCGGATTTCATGTTACGTTACTAAAAACAGCTTTTTTAAAAATAAAATTTTAGCCAGGCTTGGTGGCTCAGCCTGTAATCCTGCACTTTGGGAGGCTGAGGTGAGTGGATTGCCGGAGCCTGCGGGTTCGAGACCCACCTGGGCAACTTGGCGAGACCTCATCTCTACAATAAATCAAAAAATTAGTTGGGCACGGTAGCACACGCCTGTAGTTCCAACTACTTGGAAGGCTGAGGCGGAAGGATTGCTGGAGCCCAGCAGGTCGAGGCTGCGGTGACCGGGAGCATGCCACTGCACTCCAGTCTAGGTGATAGAGTGAGACTCCAACTCAAAAAAAATAAATAAATAAAAATAAAAATAAAAATTTAAAAAAGGATAACATACCACAAATCTGAAAACATCTGGTTGCTTCACAATGACCTGAATGGGAGAAACAAGCACAGATCAAATGTCTGAGTTGGGGTATAGGTAAGATAGATCAAAGTTATAAATGAAAGTTTGGATATTTTTTCCCAGCATTCTTAAGTCAGCCTGTTGTTACTGGTTTGTTTAATCACTATAACAAAATTTACTCAATGACCTTGTCAGTCTTTGTAAAATAGTCTTACCTAACAGGTAGATAGTTTTAATAATGCTCCTTTTTTTTTGTACATTTGTTCAATCAATATGCTTTTGAGAACCTACTATATTCCAGGACTAAGCTCATGGGATTACAATACAAGTATGGGCAAGACATAGCTTATGGTTTTATAAATCTTTCAATTTTCATAACCCTCACCCTAATGAGAGAAAAAGGCAGTTAAAATATGTTATTATTATAGGGGAAGTTAAGGTCTATTGGGGCTTACAGAAAGTTAAAACAAATCATATAAAGTGTGTACAGAATCTTTTTTTTTTGAAGGAAAGCATGGATTACTGGTAGGTATTTCAGAAGAATTGAATAACTGAAATTTTAAAAAAGACTGGGAAAGGGTTATGAGCAATGTATAACATAAAAAGATTATAGAATGTGAGTTAATTACATGCCATTCTTTCATTAAAATACATATATATCTAATTTTGCATTTGGATAAAGGATTTATATAAATTTTAAAATACTGTATGTTTTAAATTAGCAAATATTTATCAATATTTTCCAGAAATGATGAAAATTAATTTGAGCATTTTTAATTTGCATATGTCATTAATAGGGAAATACATCAATATAATTTGGTTTTGTTTCAAATTCTTATGCTGTTGAAACAGAGACAATTACAAATTGCATTACAAATCACCTGCATGTATTTCTTAATGTCTACATTTAGAGAAAAAGATGCTTTCTGTTTCAAAAGAACACACAACACAAAATCCAAAACTAATCAGGGGCAATTCATTGCCATTTCCAAACCAATAGTAAAGTTAACAGTAAAGTTAATGAGCCTAAACACTTTGTTGATTCCCATTGCTAATCCTAAGAAGTATATCTATCCTGTTTATAATCTTTGGTATATGTTAGCTGAAGAGGTGAATGAAACCTGACAAAACAAAAGACCTAACAGTTGTATATTTTAAATATGCAGACTGCTAAATCCTGACTATTTTGTAAACAGAAAAAAAAAATGTATGTAAAGATTGCTAACGCATTATGGAATACTGATAATCTGCTTTACTACTCCATTTCCCACCATGGCGCAATTATATTTAGACCAGCATTTAATCACATTTATCTATCTACTGTTAAATTGGGCATGCCGATGTCAGCCCTGCAGAAACATATAGCTGGATTGCAGCTTGCTTGTGCAGTTGGGGAATTGCAAACTAGGTTGAAAGCAATCTTTTTCTATGAATTAATGAGATACTCAGATCATCTGCACTCCTCATCTCCATTGAACAGGTGCAAAAATGGCAGAGATAATTGTTTTAAAATTTTTTGTGCATTGTGTTAAAATTATTTTCTACAAAGAACAACATAAAAGGTTTAAAAAGATTTTAAGAGGTGTAATATACAGCAAAGTTAAAAATTTAATTCTTGTATATGTGCATAAAAACTACTGAGATTGTTTCCACTAGATTTTAATACAAAACAAACTGGTTTTGATTATTAGAAAAAAAAGTAGGTATTCAACAAATGTATGTGGTTTACCAAAAATTTACCGAGTGAATAATGTTTGGAAAACACTTTTCTAGGCACTAAGGATACAAAAATAAACAATCCTTTGAAGAGATTAAAATCTGATCTGTGAAGACTGTATGCATGTTTTCCTCATATTTTTACAAGATTTGTGTATATATTTATTTGTTTACTAATTCATATTCTTTTCCTATTTTGACTCTGTCTTGTTGACCAAGATGTACCAAACATTTGATTGCTCAAAAATATGTGATAAGAAAGGAAGGAATGGAGAAAGAGACACAAGGACATTTTTGCATTAAAAATTTGGGGATGGTCTATTATCTTACAATTGTTCTGAGTACTTACTGCACACTTTCAATCTGTAAATATGCCTATCAATCCGAGAAAATATTCTTCATTCCATTATGGTTTAACAGTTAATTGCACAGATTTTTGAGTCACAATACCTGATGCATAATCTAATTCTGTCGTTCTTAGCTGTGTGTCTAGGAACACTTACCATAAAGTCTCTGTTCTTAAAATTTTTCACCTGCCAAATGTATATCATGGTATCTTTTGGAAAAAAAATCATCTCTGATTTGAATGAATTATTTTTGTGAGCCATTTAGAATAGTGCAGATTATTCAGCAATTGCTGTAGAAAACATGATATTATTGTTAGTCTTTCAGAATGCTTCTTAATGTTTTGCTTATGTTCTCTTCTTTGCATTCTATATCTTTCTTTCTTTTTTGCTGTACTTTCCAAGAGATTTCCTCAACTATATCTTCTAGCCATTTTATTGAACATCTAATTTATGCTATTATATTTTCAACCTTGAGCTCTTTCTCTTCTACGTGATTCTCTTAGCAGTTTTCTGTACTTATTTATAAATACAATATATTTATCTCTTTGAAGATTTTAATGGAAGAAAACTTTGTTATACTTGCACAGAGTTTAAAATAGTAAAGGCTTATGAGGAAAAATAGTGATCTTCTACAAACACCTTCATCTTTCACATCCCTAAAATAAATACTACTATTTCTTTTTTGGTTTATTTATGTATCTCTACTTGATATGTTTATATGGCTCTTCGTTTTCTTTTTCTGTTTTAGAAATTACTTGCTTACTTCCTAAATAGAAGTCTGAAAATTGAAAACATGTCTCTGTTTAATTATCTTCATTTCTCATCTCTCATGAGACACACACACACACACACACACACACACACACACACACACATACAGACACACACACTTGTCAAATAATCTACTTATATGATAATTTTGGTTGTATTAATATTTAGTGCATATATTGATATGGCTATGTAAAAGCTATTCATAGATCAGCCACATTGTGTTCTATAATTATTTTATTTTCAAGAATGAATATTTCCCCATCACTTCCTGCACTTGAAATATCTTATAATTTTGGTCTGCTTATTTGGTAAACAAATAACTTATTTTCCTCAGTTATATAAATCGCCTCTTCAACATATATCATATACATCTTCAATTTCATCTTCCTGTAGACTTCCTTCCTAAAATATAATGAACTATTCCATTCTGAAGATGTTACTCCCCAAATCTGCTGCAGAGCTGTGGTCCTGGCATCTTCCTTCACAGCCATTCTGGGGATTCTGTTCAGTTTGCGATAGAATTCTAGGTCTCAAGGTGTGATCTTTTTGCTTTCTCTTATTTGAAAATTAAGACCAGCATTATAAAGATATGCAGATAGTGCTCCCTAATGAAACTGTCCAACCAAATCCGTTATACCTAATGTTCTTTGTGTTCAAAAACCTGAGCATTCAATTTTTTAGTGACTAACTCTTGGATATAAACAAGCAGCCACATGTCTCCAGACATCTGAGTACATTTTTTAAAACATTAAACAGTTAAATCAAAACTATTAAACTAATAAACTTAGCCAAAAAATAGATAAAATAGAAGTAAAAACTTCAGAAAAATGTTTCAGCTGAAAAATTAAGACAGCAGGCAAGCACTCAACAAGGGACATCCTTTTCATAAGGTTTTCAGCTTAAAATATTTGAAAGTCTCTCTCTTAAAAAAATCAAAAGTATGAGTTAAACATTATGTTCAAAAGTCAATTTAAACTTGAAAGAGAAGAGGTCTTGCAAGGGATCCAAGCAAGTGAGGGGACCTGGAGATTCATTACCTTTTGGGTAAGTCGGCATTCAATGAACATGTTATCTAGAAATATGGAAACAAATAACAAAATAATCATGTAAAGAATCAAAGTGTTTTTTAAGTAGCAAAAAGGAACATTTGTTTTTCATAAGTTTTGAGTAAGTGGTTTTTAAAATTTTTAAATTAATTTTGATATAAAAATAAAGAAAAAATTCATCTCCTGAAGAAGCTACCAGAAAATGTAGCTATGTACCCAGCAATAATGATCTAGGACAATTAATCAAAACAAGTTAAGTCTAGGGAGACTCATTGTGTATGGAATGAGTAAGGACAGCAGTTAACGTGAGCATTCATAATGGATCCCTTGTGCTATAATTTTTCTGTTTTGGCTTTAACCTTAATCTTTATTGACTGGTAATACTTTTAAATCGTTATCCAGGAGTTGTATGTCCAAAGTTAGAATTCTACCTTTATATCTGAAAGCCGATTGTGTCCATATCAAAACTCATTTTGACACATTTCTCCTGCTCTTTTTGTAAAAGGAGACAAAGACTCTTTTTCAATGAAAGGGAACAAAATGCAAATAGAAGTTAAGTTGAATGAAGTTTCAACTATTTGCTGAAATGGAAAACCATATCTATGTTTTCCATTAATGAATGATGACTTGCTTTTAGCCTATAATTATAAACTTCCAAAAAGTTATTTATTAATTGCCAACCTCATTAACAGTTAAAATTTTTAAGTATACCTTCACTGTTATACATATGTAAACCTGTGAGTTGTAAACTGTAAAATTTTAAAAGAGAAATACAAGCTCTAAACCTAGAAATAACTTTTGAGAAAATTTGCAGTATTTTTTATAATTTAGTAATAACTTTAGAGGCATAAATGCATGCTCCAATCTGCAACATAAAACAAGGCATCCTGTAATCCCAGCATCTTGGAACATGAGGCAAGTGAATTGCCTGAGCCCACAGTTTGAGACCAGCCGGAGCAACTTGGCAAGATCTCGTCTTTACAATAAATAAAAAATTAGCCGGGTATGGTAGCTCATGCCTGTAATTTTGGCTACTTGGAAAGAGGAGGCAGAAGTGTCGCTGGAGCCCAGCATATTGACACTGGGGTTGCTGTGAGTGTGCCACTGCACTCCAGCTTGGGCGACAGAGTGAGACTTTGACTCAAAAAAGAGATATATATATATAAATACAAGACTTTTTTTTTTTGCTAATGTATTAATGTTAAGTGTTTCTAGCCTTATTTTTAAAAAAAAATTGTCATTTCCCCTCTTCCCCGTGCACATACGAAAAAAGTGTGTGGCTTTCTAATTATTGTATTAACATTATAGCATTTTTATATGTTACATTTTAACTAATTCTTTTTCATAGTAAAACAATGGGCTTTGTTTTCTCACATGCATTTATATTTTTCATTATATTACATAACATTATATTATTACCAGATTGAGTAATAATATAACTATTATTACTCAGAGGCCTATGCTCTATTCCTGAGCAGGTGAATGATTATTGGTTCTTTTTCGTTGACACTGGCTCTGCTTTTTCTCCTAATAGCAGATCACACTGAATATTTTTCAGCATGATACATTCCCTTATCTGAAGCTCATGTTCTCAATTGAATCTCAACTCAGGAAGTTTCACAACTCAGAAATCCATGATCTTGTTGAAATCAAGGTCTTTTTTTTTTTTTAACTCTCCAAGTCTTCTTTGTCACGATTGTTACTGGAAATCAAGATTCATTGCCAGATGCCTAATTTTTCCTCCAAGTTTTCTTGAATTGTTTGAACATGAAACTGATATTTTTAAATATGCATTATTTTTTAGAGGAAGTTTAGGTTCATTGCAAAATTCAGCAGAAGTTACAAAGATTTCCTGTGTGCCTCCTGTCCCTGCATATGTACAGCCTCTCCAATGATCAAAAACCCACATCAGGATGGTACATCTGTTACAAAAATGAATGTACATTGACACATCATTATTGTCCATTGTTTATGCTTATATTAGGATTCACTTAGTTTTGTACATTCTGTGAATTTTGACAAATACATAATGACCTGTATCCAGGTCCATCTTTCCAGTATCATACAGCAAGGTATCAATTTTTGCTTACTTAATTACTTTTCCCAAGGGTACTATGTGAGTGGACTGGTTGCCTTGTCAGCCTAAACTTCCAATGCTTGCAACTCCATATTGCTTACCTGGCAATAACCCACTACTTCTTTTTATGTTGACCATTTGTTGAATTAGACAGAAAATTTCTATATTCTTTGAAAATTGTGATTTACATCCTTGTCTCTGTCTCCATGTTCATACACTGCAATTGGAACAGCTTCTTTTGAGACCCATCTGATTCCATCAGTCCCATTGTTTTGGGTACTAAGATCTTTTTAATACTCAGATGTCAAAGTTTCTATGAGGAGTACCTCTTGCCTGAATTATGATTTGATCTTGAACACCCAAGTAATAAATGCAAAAAATCAAGAAAAAAGGCCATAATTTATCTTGAAATTAAACTTGCATGTCATCTTTAGTGTTTTATCATGATTGTTGAACCAATGAGCAATACGTATTTGTTTCAGTAATAATATTAGAAACTCAAATTTTATTCTAGCTACTGCTTATTTGTTTGAACTCTTCTCCTCTTTGGAGTCATCTTGCTCAATATAGCATCTTATCATAGAATTTTAGAACACAGAGAGATTTTAAAAGTATGTAGCTCTGTACATATATGGCTCATTTGAGGAGATAGAAACTTCAGTGATTAAAGGAAGTTGCCCAGTTTTATTCAGTTGGTTGTTAAAAAAGAGGGGATAAAATCTAGATCTGCTTATTTATGGGTTAGGGTCCATACTCTATATTTTATCTTTGATATAAATGCTAAAGTTTGAAAGATGATGGAAGTAGAAGGCTACGGGTTATCTTCCAGAAAGCCTCATAATATAAATCTATGATGTTAGGTTTACCAGGGGCAAAGTCTAATTCTCAGAAGTGTAGATTCAAAAGTTAACTTTATCAACATTCTCCCAACGATAACATTGTATGATGACAGATACATAATAAAAATTGATATAAGACAGGATGCCATACTAATTTTTAATATATAACATAAATACTGTATTTTCAGTGATGACAATCGGATGCTATTTATCCAGGGTTTCAAAGCATTTCTGAATAAAAATTAAACAAGTTATTTTTAAAAGAATAAACCTAGCAATATTTGATATAAAAAGCAGTTGCTGTTTGTATTTTATATAACAGGTTTTATAATTTAAAATATATCTAACGTCTTCCATTTGGAAAAAAAAAGCCTTTATAGGTCATTTAATCCCATAAACAGAAAGAAGAATGTGTGAATGGTTGATTGTTTTCAGTGATGCAATATACAGAAAGAAATTTATGTGTGCATGTCTGAGAACTTGTTAGACTGAAAAAAAGAAAAAAAGAAGTAATTAATCTATCAGTAGATTGTCTTTGATTTTCAAAATCTCTCTTAGAAGCATATAATGATTAATCATTATTTCAAGCAAGAGGCAGTATGAATGCACACATGCTAAGTCTCACCATGTGTCAGTTCTAGTAGTGATTAGATATTATAGTCAATGCAAGCTATTGAAATAGGGATGTTCTCTCTCTCTCTCTCTCTCTCTCTCTCTCTCTGTGTGTGTGTGTGTGTGTGTGTGTGTGTGTGTGTGTGTCTGTTCAATTATAATGAAGGATGATAGTCTAAGCAGTGCATATACAGGCAAGATTTTGTTAAAACCAAGTTCAGAATTACAGATAGGACATAATTGTGCTATTGCTTCAGTTTTTATCATAGCCATTGTTATTATAAGTAAATGTTATGCAAGCCTACTTTTAATTCTTGCTAATGAAGAACTCTTCAGAGGTTAAAAAGAAAGACACAAAATAGTTTGTTTGGTTAATTGATAATTATTTAGTTGACTCTCTGTCCTGAAGCCCCAATACTGAAATTTTTTTCTACCTAGGCACACCATTGCAACAGCTGTGCCAAGCCATCATTACGAATGAAAACACACCAATCAGTATGGCATAGTTCCCAGTTTGCTTCCAGAGCCAACAATGAGTGCCAATGCTGTTTGATGAATAACACTGTCTCTCTGATAGTTAAACCCTTCCTAAGATCTTGGATACAACTACACATTACATGTGTAGGGCAAACTTTAAATAAGACAAATATTTCTTGAACATAAACCAAAGTTATTTTATAAATGCCCCGAATATTATTGTTAAAAAGTTATTTCTCTGATATTAGTGCTCTCCCTCCAGGGACCTTGGCAGTTTCATACACTACAGCTCATTTAAGAGTTTGTGTGTTTCTTCTTAAATGTTTTGTCCAAAACTATGACACACTTCCAATAAATTAATGGTAATTCCTTGATGATGGCCCCTGCCTCACCCTCTACCCTTACTTTCTCATTTTATGACTAAATCCTATTTGTCATCCAAATTGCTGTTAGCATGTCTGCTTGTTTTTAAAGCATATTTGACCAAATCAATTACCTATTTAAAATTCCTCAGTGTCCTCTCACCCTTTCATCTTCCCATTACCTATGGAAGATTGCACATACTTTAGCCTTATCTGTGCATATCATAAACTAGTCCTTACTTATCAATCAAACTTAATATCCACCTGAATTACAGTAATGCAAATGATTTGCAAATATTGAGCTAACCCCTGACTCTCTGTCTTTAAAAAAGATTACCCTCAGATTTGCTCAGAGATTTCATAGGCCTGATTAAAAGAATACCAGATGGTATGCTAGTCCACTCATGTGTCCTTCATGTCTGTCTGTCTATCTATCCATTCATCTAGCTACCTAACTATTGCATCAAAATAGATAGGGATATGCATTGCAATTAAAAAATGTGATGATACTTGATTCTAAGAACAAGTAGTATAATACAAGATGATTTAAGAAAACCAATTTTTAAAAATTATATGTTTTTGTTAAAACGGCGATACGGTATATGTAAAAAAGATCAGGGTCAAGATCTTGTACATAATATTTGCAAGTATTTTTTAGACATGCAACTACAAAAGTCAACTTTATATCATATTTTCATGATTAATTTTCTGAAGTATTTCCTAAAGAAGTTAATTTAAAAAATCAAAATTTTAATATTATTTGATCCAATGATCTTATTTCTGGTAATCTTAATAATGACATATGTTTTGGAATTTATGTGCCAAAACTAGAAATGACCCAAGGCTCAACAAAGAGTTAGTTATATTATTGTGTAAACATATATTGGAGACTTTATTCACTCATAAAACAACTTAAGGGGAATTATAATAACACTAAAATATAAATGTGATGATAGTAAGTTAAAATAGTTTAAAAATTATATGTAAAGTGTAATCTCAATTTTGTAACAAATGTATTAACAAATCAACTCTAAGAAATTACATTACGCCAGGCTCAGTGGCTCAGCCTGTAATCCCACGCCTTGGGAGGCTGAGGTGAATGATTGCCTGAGACCGCGGGTTCGAGACCTGCCTGGGCAACTTGGTGAGACCTCATCTCTACAATAAATCAAAAAATTAGCCGGATGTGGTAGCGTACACCTGTAGTTCCAGCTACTTGGAAGGCTGAGGTGGAAGGATCACCAGAGACCAGCAGGTTGAGGTTGCTGTGGCCGGAAGCGGCCACTGCACTCCAGTCTGGGTGACAGAGTGAGACTTCAACTCAAAAAAAAAAGTTACATTTAAACTATTAACAATGACTACATTTGATGGTGATGTAATTTTTTTTTTTACCATAATCTATTTTGCAAATTCTCATTAGAGTGTGTATAACTTTGATACAAGTCAAAAAAAGAAATAAACTTTAGTTAAAAGGTAGAACTAAGTGGAGTTGAGAGAATGTGGAAATTCTACAGCAGAGTTCAGAAGGTCTGAATATTTCCTGTTGTTCTCTCCAAGATTATTCTTCCTTAAATTTTACTTGAGCCGGGCTCGGTGGCTCAGCCTGTAATCCCGCGCCTATGGGAGGCTGAGGTGAGTGAATTGCCTGAGTCTGGGGGTTCGAGACCCGCCTGGGCAGCAAGACCTCATCTCTACAATAAATCAAAAAAAAAATCAGCCGGGCATGGTAGCACATGCCTGTAATTCCGGCTACTTGGAAGGCTGAGACGGAAGGATCTCCGGAGCCCAGCAGGTCGAGGCTGCGGTGGCTGGGAGCGGCCATTGCACTCCAGTCTGGGTGACAGAGTGAGACTTCAACTCAAAAAAAAAATTTTTTTTACTTGAATAATTTTGTTAACAAACATAAAAGTAAACGTTATGGTCTAGCTTTAAACTTTATTGTTTTATTAGGTAATCTAAAAAAAGGAAGAAAGAAAGAAAAGGAAAATTTAAAAAAGTTAGCTGGCAGTTTGGTTTGGTGAAATGTAAAACAGCTTTCTCATTGGTAAATAGCTTATTAAAATGGGATGGGTTAGTCAGGTGAAGTGGGGGTCAAATGGAGGCCCGAACTTTACTTGTACAATGACTTGTATACCCAATTCTGAATTGTACCCCACATCTTAAAAATAAAAAGAAAAATGGGTTAGCAAAAATTTTCCATCAAATTAAGAACAAACTTTTCATTTATCAGTATTTTAAACATATACAGAGACTTCAACTTATCCAAATAGAGAAATCAAAGGAATACTCAAATTAACTTTTATATTTTACTTGAGGCTACTTTTTGTTTGAAATTTCCAAATTCTCAAAGTAATTGAGATTATATTGAACCTTTTCTTGTTAAAAATTTACGAGATCATGTAATTTTGATATTTCTTTGCAGAAAATATCTCATCAACATTAACAGTCAACTCTTATGAAATCCTTCATTGAAAATCTAAAGAAACTTTGCAAATTTGATTCATCATAAGAAACTCTGAATGTTCTTAATTAATCATTTTCTCATCTCTGATTATGTAACTCAGCTACAGTTTTGGTTAATGGAAAAAAAAAAAAGACAATAAACAATTGCCCCTAAACAGTCCCCCAAAGAAGCAAATCTGTACAAGAGAAAAATATATATTAGAAACAAACAGTAAAGCCCAAAGCCTTTGCTTTACAAAAACAGGTAGAAACATCTTTATTCAAATTATGAAATTATGTAAAACTATTTATTTGGAAATGCATCCACCATGTGTTTTGCTTTAAATTAAATTGAAAGACATGTAATAATAGTAGTAACAATGACCGCTTATTGAGCAGTCAGCATTTTTACCTAACAGTGGATTTTAAAAATATTAAATAAATTATTTTATTTAATTTTAAATAAACATTATTGAAGCACAACAATACATACAGAAAAATACATAGATCTTAAGAAAAGATGTGATTTTTCAAATTATGGGTACACCTTGTAACAGTCACCAATACTAAAAAATAGAATATACATGGAAGTAATATAACAATGGTCACAAAGCTAATGAACAGCAGATCTGGATCTCAAATTTAGGCTTGTCTGGTTTCAAAAGCACTGTTTTTAATACTGTACTTTTGGTTGTCATAATTTAGCATCTCCAATACCCAATATTTATGCTAGATTTTGTATTAGTTTATTATGCATACTTCATAGTTAAAAAGGAATAATTAAAATTAAAAGGAAAAATATAAACTTCATCTTCAAAGTGACTCAGAAAAATAAGAGATGCACTTCCTTGCCTACCGTGGACCTCTCCCACATCAGCGTTTCTCAGTTTGGCACTATCAACATTGGGGTGGATAATTCTTTGTTGAGAGAAGACTGTCCTACTGGAGGATGTTAACAGCAGCTCAGGCATTTACCCACAGCAATAGCCTCCAGTTGTGACAACCAAAAATGTCTACAGACAATGCCAAAGGTCTCCTAAAAGTTAATATTATCCTAGATTGAGAACTGTTAACCTACAGTGTCTAAGGTATGCCACTTATAGCAGTCTTATAATATTTTTCCTCTTTATTGGTTGAAATTGGAAAGCACAACTTAATTTGTTTTTCCAACTTCCACTAAATCTGGAGGATAATAAAACTTAAATTCAGTAGGATATATACAGTAGGATCTGCACATTCAGAAATAAGATAAAATAAATGGAAAATGGTGGAAGTGTGTTATTGGCTTTGTCATTCTCTGAATAAGAATCTATAAAACAATAAATAAGCTGCCAAATTCAGCATAGCTTAGCTTTATCTTTCATAATTCCCCATGGTGTACTTGGAGGAAAAGATTTTAATTCCTGTTGAACTTTTATCCACATTTGGCAAAAAGCAATATAAGTCTTTCTCTGGTCCTCTGCCATTCCTCTACCTGTCACATCATCACTCTTTTTCCTTCCAGTTTTAGAAGTTTGCCTTTCTATTTTCAAGAGGTTTGGAAGTATTCACTATACTACAGTTATGAAAAATGTGCCACGAATTTATTTCAACCAAATAGTAATAGTTGAAATCATGACATAGGTTAAAATATGTTATCTTGGATTCAGGTAAATCCATATAGTTACTTGAGGGTAGAAACTTTTGCTTACTCACCTTTTTATTTCTAACCCTAGATACAACGCTTAGCATGTAGTAAAACTAATACTACCTAGTATTTATCAAGTGCTTTCATAAATGAAATGAACACACATTCAAAGTGTATATTGTCTGTATCAATTTTAGGACTATTATATATGCATATATATAAATATACATGTATGAATTCACATACACACATTTAATACATTGTACTGTGCCTCTAAAGTCCCTCCTTAATGAAAGACTTGCTGCCCCAAGCATAGCTGATTGTGTTATAGACATCAGTGAACTATATTTTGAATTGTTATGGTATAATAACAACACTGTTACTTGTTCTTATATACTCTAATAAATATACATTTGTAGTTTTTGAAATGTATTGAAAATTACAGGCAGAAAATGGCCCATATAGATCTAAACATGTTAGAATGTGATAGATAGGAAAAGAAGTAATGCTTAAAAGAAGTATTCTTTATTTGAAGGACAAAAGAAAAATATTCCTAACATTTAAGGATATAGTCACTGTACAATGAACATAAAAATTCAAACAACTTTCTCAACAAAAACAATTAACAAATGCATCACTTATGCTATACATTGGCATCACACATCACTAATTAAGATTTGTTTTTAATCAATGAAGAAAGTAGAAATGCATGGACAAATGCATATACCTTGGCTACACATGTCTGTGTTTCTCTCTCTCTCTCGGTCTCTCTTTCTTTTAAAATTTAGCTTGTAAGCTGCCTTTTGCTGTCACTACAATGATAATGCAAAAATTGTGAAACCACAAGGTGAAACAAAATAATATACAAAAATTCACTATATAAACATATTATTCATAAATATCAAGAGCTCATGGATGTCATTAGGGTTTATGAACAGCCATATTCTGCCACTTACATCAGACTATATTTACTTTTCATGCTATTGTATGTATTGGTTCCCTTGCTGGAAACATGTTATACCTTTTTAAAAGGCATTATTTTCATTCTATCCATGATAAAGTATAGCTTCAATTTCTCTTGATAAATATCCTGATGCCATCATCTTGAATCAGAATTTTTTGTTATATACTTCCACTCCATTGTCTTAAGAAACATAAAATGCTGCCACTGTACTGAACTATAATTGGTAATTTACTTAAGTTGCCAAGTTGACTGTGGGTATCTACATAGTATTCTTCCCGTAGATAAGAATTCACCTTGATTCTACTAGTTATTAAAGACTTAATAAATAAATAGATGAAGAAGGAAGGTAAGAAGGACGTAAAAGACAAATGAATGAAATGTAAAGTACTCTGTATAAACACAAAGGTAAACTGATGTTCTCCACCAAAAACCAGTGACATATAGCTTATATAAACAAAGATAGGCTATACTAAATAAAAGTTTTAAAAATGTTGACATCTGAAAAACAAAGCAAAAGATTTATGGTGACAGATTTTTCCTCCTTTATCCTTTTTACATATTTGGTTTCTTTATACTTCACATGCATTTTCCAAGGGAGAAAATAATTGAACATTATCCATATATGCAATTTCCTATAAACAAATAAGATACTAACCATGTGATGTTATCTAAATTCTCAACATGGCAGACTCTCTAATGGGTTTCCAAACAGAAATTTAGGTTTCTAGCTTTAAAACTTAAAATTTCTCCTAAAATGTGTCGTTCATGGATCATTACTCTACCAGTACCAGAACTGACTCATTAAATCCTCTGGTGGGGGACTTCTGGCAAAATGGCAACAGGGCAACCCGGTCTGTGAAACCCTCTGCAAAGGAGAACTGCAGTGGGTCTCTGACTCTTGCCCCAGGGGCTACGGACCCCAACATCGCAGCCTGCTCTTCATACGAAGCTCCGCCGTTGCCACTGCTGGAACATCACAGTGGTCTAGACAGCCACTGCAGCGCAGATACGGCTGCCGCAGCCGCCACAGCCACTGCCACCGCTGCCAGTAGCACATTGCACCACCTGGGCCGGAGGTGATCCATAATTTAAATCCTTGAAGCCCCTTCAGGGAAGATCTGCTGGGATCGCTGCCACCTCTCCTGCAACCGAGACGTCCTGCCCACTGTAAGTCTCCTGCCGTCTGCCCTGAGGCAGGCAGCTATCTTGCCATCTTCAGCCTCTGCCATCCCTGTCTGGCCCCACCCCCTCTGGGGCAAGCAGCTGAGATAGCACCACCTGCTGGCAATTCAAGGTAACAACACCGAAACGGGAGAAACAAGCTTGATAAAGACATAGGCCAGAGTGGTGAACAGAGGGTGACCTGAACTGTACTTCACAGCAGACCAGGGGCAACTGACCCTAACTGCAAACTAATTTACCAGCTTGAAAAGAAAACTAGAAATCAGACCTGAAAGGACATTGGACTTAAATGAAATGTCTCAGAGTGTGCTTCATTGATTCTGTTAGTTTAATGACTTAATTCTATTCCTACTGTATTGTTCCTTTTTTCCTTTTTTCCTCTTCCTTTTCTTCTCTTTTCTTCTCTCTGTAAACCATATCTTTGTATAGAGGAACAGTACACTAACAAGGTGGTTGGTTAGCTTGTATATTAGCATCACTATATGTTTTATTTTTGTTTGTATGAGAGTTGGTTCGACTGTAGCTGTGGTCTATTGTTTTTATCTGTTTCAGTATAGGCCTCCCTCTCTATTTGTTGGCACACTCGTTTGTTTCCCCCCTTACTCCTCTATCTCTCCACTCCCCTCTTCAACCCACTATCTGCTCCATTCTCTCCCCTCTGCTAACCACATTTTATTTCAGGGAGTAAACCTACAGCCCCACTGCACGGACAGATTCCAGGGCGGTGGGAAGTGGGTTCCACATTATCCACATGCCTGTCAGTGAATACCAGGACCTGCAGATAGATTTTGAATCACAGCTCTCCCCTTAAGTACATCTCAAAACTGCAAAAAAGGACCACCTCCAACCTACAGTGCAACTTCAGAATTGAACAAAGTAAGAGGACATACATAAAAGAATAGGAGATTGAACAAACAGAAGTAAAACCAATCCCTTTACCCCTGAATAAGAGAATTAAAGAAGACGGTGACGTGGAGGGAAGGAAAAAGTA
>NW_007252249.1:76621-109239 GCF_000164805.1 Carlito syrichta | reverse complement strand
GGTTCGTCTGTAGCTGTGGTCTATTGTTTTTATCTGTTTCAGTATAGGCCTCCCTCTCTATTTGTTGGCACACTCGTTTGTTTCCCCCCTTACTCCTCTATCTCTCCACCCCCCTCTTCAACTCACTGTCTGCTCCATTCTCTCCTCTCTGCTAACAACATTTAATTTCAGGTAGTAAAGCTGATTCCAAGGCAGTGGGAAGTGGGTTCCAGATTATTCACACACCTGTCAGCGAATACCAAGACCTGCAGATAGACTTTGAATCACAGCTCCCCACTTAAGTACAAATGAAGAAAAACCAAAAGAAGAATATAGATCTCACACAGACCCCTGGGAGATCAGACACTGAGAAAACAGATTCTGGAACACAAACAATGAAGAGCCCCCAGAATGACTGGTTGCATGCAACAAACCCAGACATCAAGACATTAATGGACAGAATTTAAAAAGTTGAGGAGAGACAAGAGGAAAATAGGAAGGAGCTGATGTCAGAAAGGACAGCAGTAAAGAATACTGTGATGGAAATGAATAACAGACTAATAAGCATGGAAAGCAGAATCAGTCAAGCATAAGAAAGAATCTCAGAGCTTGAAGACCAAAATACAGAACTAACCCAAACTGTCAAAAGCATAGAAAAGAAGCTCAAAAAGACAGAACAAAACCTGCAAGAGATGAATGATCACTTCAAGAGACCAAACCTAAGAGTAATTGGGCTTCCTGAGGCAGAGAGAGAAACAGAAGCCACACTGGAACAAAATTTCATGAAATCATTCAAGAAAACTTCCCTCATCTCATCAAGGATGAAAAAATTCAAACACAAGAGATTCAGAGAACCCCTGCAAGACAACAAATGAGAAGACCAACTCCCAGAACATAATAATTCGCCTAAACAATGTAGCTATAAAAGAAAAAAATCCTAAAGGCAGCAAGAGAAAAAGGCCAGACTACCTACCAGGGAAAACCATTTAGAATATTAGCAGATTTATCCACAGAAACCCTTCAGGCTAGGAGAACCTGGAGCCCTATCTTCAATGTTCTAAAAGAGAAACAATTTCAACCAAGAATAACCTACCCAGCCAAACTAAGCTTCATTAGTGAGGGAGAAATGAAATCTTTTCCAGGTATCCAATCCCTAAGAACCTATGCTGCCACCAGACCACCTCTACAAGAAACACTTAAGAAAGTACTGAACACAAAAGAAAAAGAAAAAAGAACAACAACATTCTTCACAAGAGTACAGGCAAAAGATTAAAAACACACAAGAACCAACTCCAAAACTCAAAGAAAGACAACAAACAAAAAGGAACAACTCTGTAAGAACCTTATGACAGGGATCAACTCTTGCATTTCAATTATTAGCCTGAATGTGAATGAACGAAACATACGACTGAAAAGACATAGAATGGCAAAATGGATAAAATATCATCAGGCAACAATCTATTGCCTTCAAGAGACTCACCTCACTAGAAAGGACACCCACAGACTCAAAGTAAGAGGATGGGAAACAAACTTTCAGGCAAATGGAATACAAAAGAAAGGAGGAGTAGTGATCTTAATTTCAGACAAAATACCCTTCAAGCTATTAAAAATCAAAAAAGATACAGAAGGCCACTACATAATGATAAAAGGCTCAATCCATCAACAAGAAATATCTATCCTAAACATATATGCACCCAACATAGGTGCACCAACTTTCATAAAGCAACTTCTAGGAAAACTAAAGAAAGATATTGACTCTAACTCCATCATAACTGGAGACTTTAATACCACACTCACAATCCTAGACAGATCATCAGGACAACAAATCAGGAAGGAGATCTGGAACCTCAATGTGACTTTGGACCAAATGAACTTATTTGATACCTACAGAATACTCCATCAAAGACCACAGAATACACATTCTACTCATCACCACATGGAACATATTCTAAGATCGACCACATACTCGGCCATAAATCAAGCATAAGCAAATTTAAAAGGACCGAAATTCTACCATGCACCCTCTTGGACCACAGTGGAATAAAAATAAACATTGACACCAACAAAGTCCCCCCAAAACTCACAAATACATGGACACTAAACAGCATGATGCTAAACAACTCCTGGTGGGTCAATGATGAAATCAAAACAGAGATCAAAAGATACCTGGAAACAAATGAAAATGAAGAAACATCTTACCAAAATCTCTGGAATGCCCTGAAAGCTGTAGTAAGAGAGGAATTTATATCCCTACAAACACAGATGAAGAAAATGGAAGGAACAGAAATTCACAACCTAACAAGCCACCTAAAGAAGCTGGAAAAGCAAGACCACAAAAACCCTAATTTCAGCAGAAGAATCCAGATTACCAAAATAAAAACCCAAATTCAGGCCATAGATGATAAAAAGATAATACAAAAAAATCAATGAAACAAAAAGCTGTTTCTTTGAAAGGAAAACAAGATCGATGGTCCCCTAGCTAGACTGACCAAGAAAAAACGAGAAAAAATCCAAATAAGCACAATCAGAAACACAATAGATGAAGTCACATCTGACCCTGAAGAAATACAAAAGATCATTAGAGACTACTACGTACACTTGTATGGAAACAAACTTGAAAATCTCAAGGAAATGGAGGACTTTCTGACATCACACAACCTACCTAGGTTGGAACAAGAAGAAATTGAGACCCTAAATTTAGACCCTAAATAGACCAATAACAATCAAGGAAATTCACTACATAATAAGAAAACTTCCTACAAAAAAAGTCCTGGTCCAGATGGCTTTTCAGCAGAATTCTACAAGACATTTAAGGAGGAGCTGATACCAATCCTACTGAAGGTATTCCAGGCGATCGAAAAAGATGGAACTCTCCCCAAATCATTTTACGAAGTCAACATCACATTGATACCCAAACCAGGTAAAGATCCAACAAAGAAAGAGAACTACAGGCCAATATCTTTGATGAACACAGATGCTAAAATTCTCAACAAGATCCTAGCAAACCGGATTCAGCAATACATCTCAAAAATCATCCACCATGACCAAATAGGCTTCATTCCTGGGATGCAAGGCTGGATCAACATTCGTAAAATCATAAATGTAATTAAATTCATCAACAGATGTCAAAACAAAAACCACATGATGATATCATTAGATGCAGAAAAAACTTTTGATAAAATCCAGCACCCCTTCTTGATAAAAACCCTTGAACATCTAGGCATACGGGGAACATGCCTCAAAATAGTAAAAGCCATCTATGAGAAACTCACAGCCAGCATAGTCCTAAATGGACAAAAATTGGAACCAATTCCCCTGAAAACTGGAACTAGACAAGGATGCCTACTCTCTCCCCTCCTGTTCAACATAGTATTGGAAGTTCTGGCTAAAGCAATCAGAGAAGAGGAGGCAATCAGAGGTATTCAAATAGGAAAAGAGGAAGTCAACTTATCTCTCTTTGCAGATGATATGATGGTGTACCTTGAAAACCCAAGAGAATCTGTCAAAGGCCTCCTTACATTGATAAAAGCCTTTGGCAAAGTCTCAGGATACAAAATAAATGTACAAAAGACAATTGCATTTCTCTACACCAATAATAAACAAACAGAAACCCAAATAAAAAACACAATTCCATTCACAATAGTCACAAAAAAAAGAAATACCTTGGCATTTTCCTGACCAGAGTTGTGAGAGACCTTTACAATGAAAACTACAAAACACTGCTCAAAGAAATCAAAGATGACACAAAGAAGTGGAAAAATATCCCATGCCCATGGATTGGAAGAATCAATATTGTGAAGATGTCCATCTTGCCTAAGGCAATCTACAAATTCAGTGTAATACCCATCAAATTATCAGCAATATTCTTCTCAGACCTAGAAAAAACAACACAGGAATTCATATGGAAACACAAACATCCAAGAATAGTCAGAACAATCCTCAGCAAAAAAAAAAAAACAAAGCAGGTGGTATCACATTACCAGACTTCAAACTTTACTATAAAGCTACAATCATCAAAACAGCTTGGTATTGGTACAGGAACAGGCATATAGATCCATGGAATAGAATTGAGATTCCAGAAGCAAAACCTCAATTTCTCAACCAACTTATCTTCAACAAAGCCTCCACCACCTATCACTGGGGAGAGGAGAACCTATTCAGTAAATGGTGCTGGGAAAACTGGCTGACCATAGTCAGAAGATTGAAACAAGACCCCTGTCTATCCTCATGCACAAAGGTTAACTCCAAATGGATCAGAGACCTAAATGTAAAACCTCAAACCATAAGAACCTTCGAAAAGAAAGGAAATACCCTCATGGAAATCAGAACTGGCATCCAATTCCTGAACAAAACCCAAAACCCACAGGTCATAAGAGAGAAGATAGACAAGTGGGACCTTATTAAACTGACAAGCTTCTGTAAAGCCAAAGAAACCATCAAGAGAGCAGGGAGACAACCTACAGACTGGGAAAAAAGTATTTGCCAACTCCAGGTCTGACAAAGGCTTAACATCCTGGATCTACAAGGAACTCAAATGTGCTGAAAAGAAAAAAACAAACAACCCCATTATAAAATGGGCAAAAGATATGAACAGACACTTCACAAAAGAAGACATCCGAGCAGCCAACAAACACATGAAGAAATGCTCAACCTCACTAATCATCAGGGTGATGCAAATCAAAACCACACTGAGATACCACCTAACTCCAGTCAGAATGGCAATTATCAGCTACTCAAAAACAACAGCTGCTGGAGAGGGTGTGGTGAAAAGGGAACACTCCTACACTGTTGGTGGGAGTGTAAACTAGTGCAACCTCTGTGAAAAGCAGTGTGGTGATTCCTAAAAGCTCTAAAAATCGACCTTCCATACGACCCCACAGTCCACCTACTGGGAATATACCCTGAAGACCACGGTACTGGGAAACTATGCGGGGGGAGGGGGATAGGATTAACAGTCGCAAATATCTGTCTGGGGATGGGGAAACGCCTGAATGAAATGTAATTGTACACCTAACCCTTAACTGTACCCCACAAAATCATAACAAAAAATATTGATTATAAAATCCTCTGGTGAAGGAGTGTCTGCACTCGAACTCCTACACATGTCATTTGGCTGGTTGTGCAATAAGTATTTAGCTGCAGGGGCCTAAAATTGCCAATGCTTACAGACTTAGGCATTTACAGACTTAGGCATTTGATATCACTCTGACTTGCTTTTCAGGGCTAACATTTTGTAGGGTAAGCTGAATTTTTAACTACATTTTTTTCTCCCTAAGTAGAAGATCGTTTGGGGGCTATACTAAATCTAACAACCTTTTCCAGACAAACTAGGAATGTTTTGTTTATTAAACTTCTAATATTAACTAAAAAATCTCTCTTGGTATTAAATGAGATTAATGCCCCTGTAAAACTATTTTAAGGGCTTTTTTCTCCATATAGGAGCAGGTTTCCAGATTGCTATGGAGGCAACCTTCAGTAAAATAGCATTTGTCAACTGTTTCCTACTAAATTACTGCTGCCCAGTATGCGATATTTGTATTTCATTTTTTCCCCAAATTGTATGATTTCTCTCCTTATGTGTAGTCAATTAGGGGAAAGTTTAAAAGTAATTCAAACTACACTTTTTGTCAGGTGTATTTCAAAATCAAAGAAAATGTTCTATATCCCTTCAAAGGTGAGAGAAGAGAAGAATGTGAAATGATTCTTATCTATCTGCAATTGACATTTCTGAGAATCAGGCATCTCTATAACTGGCTGTAATAATTTTCTCTGGTATGGTTATGCACATAAATGACAGTCATTTTTATTATGGCATGGCCTTGAGAAAGCAGAATTCATATTTATTAGATATATTTAATTCAGTGTCTCAGACAGTGCTCATTCACAAATCTCCATAATACATTGCCACATAGAATGAAAACCACAAGGCACCTAAAGAAAGCACACACAACATAGAGCATTCTGCATGAATTGCTACATATTATCTAGTGAAAACCTTCTGGAAGTACTCTATTAGAGATACGATTTTTAACTAGCTTAGTTCCCTCAACTCACCAAGAGGTTTTCAATCTCTTATTTTTTATTATCTCCTTCATAAATAACCATTAGGTAAGATGTATTCAAACTAGACTAAAATTACTCTGATTTGGCAACAGCCCAAGTTTTAATAGTACAGCATGTTTAAAGACTTTTAGTACCAGGATGCACTAAATACACATAGAAAAAAATGGACAATTTCCCCATAGATGAACTCTAAGTCTATTATTAATATTCATTATAACTTTAAATAAATGCCATATGCACACTTAGGAAAATAATATTCCACATCAATTCCAAGATAATTGTGGCCCAACAGAAGATTTGTAAAGTTCCATATTACAGCATGCTTTCTTTTTTCACATCATAATATTGGCTAAGTCTTGTCTTGGGAAGTGCAAAACTACTACAAACCATTCATCTTAAGAAATGCCTGTTGCTTCATGTGACTTAAACTGATATAAAGCAAATATAGAGAGCCGGGCTCGGTGGCTCAGGCTGTAATCACACAAGTTGGGAGGCTGAGGTGAGTGGATTGCCTGAGTCCACGGGTTCGAGACCCATCTGGGCAAGTTGGCGAGACCTCATCTCTACCATAAATAAAAAAATTAGCCGGGCATGGGAGCCCACCTGTAGTTCCAGCTACTTGGAAGGCTGAGGAGGAAGGATCACTGGAGCCCAGCAGGTCGAGGAAGTTATACTGGTGTGCAGTGGCTGCACCCCACTGGAGCAGCCACTGCACACCAGTCCAGTTGACAGAGTGAGACTCCAACGCAAAAAAAAAAAAAAAAAGAGAGAACTCTGATATATGCTTCTAGTTCTTATCACTAAGCAAGTGGTTATAACTTCCTCTTTTAATAGCCAAAGGACATATAATCTAAAATAATCTCTTCCAACCAAGGTATATGACAGGAAAAAACAACTAACACAATATTGAATTACGGGTAACAATAAACGAACTTTTTTTTTTTTTGAGTCAGAGCCTCACTCTGTTGCCCAGCCCGGAGTCCAGTGGCATGCTCATGGTCACTGCAGGCTTGACCTTCTGGGCTCAAGTGATGGAACTATGCAGGTGTTTACCATCACACCTGGCTAATTTTTCTCGCCAAGTTGCCCAGGCTGGTCTCGAACCCCTGGGTTCAGGTAGTTCCCTTGCCTCTGCCTCTCAAAGTGATGCGATTACAGGTATGAACCACCAAGCTCAGCTAATAAATAAACTCTTACTAATAAGTGTTCTATGAAAAATCACAGACTAGACTGAAATTTAGAGAAAAGGGAGGTATGTGAAACCCAAAGAATTTTTATTTTCATATCACTTTTTCCCATATATAATCAAGAGTCATAATCTCATTAGTACATGGTAATTTTACAAAGTGACTTTTTCCTGCTACAGATACTTTAGAGTATGTATGTATATGAGTATACACACACACACACACACACACACACACACACACACACACACACACACACCTCATTGTTGTTTATAACTAAAACTGTTTTCAACAAGTACTTTGGATAATAGTCCTTAAAATGCTAAAGAAAAAGTTACCTTTAATTATGTTTAAAAAAACATGTGTACATATGCAAATACACACACACACACAAACAAACACACACAACACACTCCTGCTTTGATTGGGTAGTACTTACATATGTATTAAAGAATGAAGCTTCTGCTCCCCCAAGCAGGAAAACTTAGATGAGCACCAGCTCTTACAAACACATGTCCAGGTATGCCACACACACATCATAGCTATTAACGATATCAGCTCTGGTGTAGACTGAAATTTTCAATTCAAATTTGTGATTTTTGGAAATAAATTATTTTTTCTAATTTATATTATTTTCACCTCTAAAATGGTGCTAATAAAGTACCAACATCACATAGTTGTCATGAGAATGAAAAGAGATAATATTTGCAAAGTACTTAGTGCAATGCGAGGTAATTGTACGTAGAACAGAATAAATACTCAGTGCAAAAGTACAGTCCAGTACAACAGCTGGCATACGGGAACTGGCATTGAGTGCACAGGATATAAGAGTTACTGACTGGAGGGGGGAGATGAGGTGGAGATGGTAGAGCTGAAGGATTGTCAGCAATAGGAGACAGAGGGCAAGCTGCAATTTCACTCATGCCCGATATTGATGGCACCGGTTCTGATTCCTTGCTGGATTCAACTCTATCTAACCTCTTGAAAAAAATGACTCAGTGATGTCTGAGAAATAGTTTTATTTGTTTGCTTGCTTGTTTGTTTTCTCATCATAGATGGCACAATAGCACTGGGGTGCATTCTGAATGGCTGCTGCAATCTTCATGGTTGGGTTCTGTGCCTCGAAAACTAACAGTGCCTCCTCAAATAAAGAAAGTCCTCTTACAATTCCTGAATTGTGAATCTCTTCAGGTTTTCAGTTACTTCTTCTTGTCTCTCTCCTTTCTCTCGGTCCCCAATTCCATCAGGTCTTCATTAGTAAGCTCCTCATGCTGCACAGCAAGGAGTTCAATGAAGTTGTCATCTTACAGCTCTAGCTCTAGCTTCTCACTGAGGTCACTATGTTTCTGAAGAACACTTTGGTCTTCCATCCACCTTTTCAAATTCATGAACAACTGTGGGCAAACATTCTTCCAAATCCCATTAAGTGACAGTCGTAACGTCACACCTAGCAAATTGATGTTTTTTGTTTGCTTTTCTCCAATGGCCTTATAGATGTTATAGTCTTTCCAAAATTGTTGCAGTGTTGTTTCTGATCCATCACTCGCCTGTACTGCACGATGAAAAGTGTGACACAAATAATATTTCTTGAAAGAAACTATAACTCCCTGGTCCATAGGTTGGACAAGTTATGTAGTATTTGGCAACAGATGCACTACTTTGACATTGGAATGAGTGTCGTCTATGAATAGGGATTGGTCCAGAGCATTGTCGAGTGGCAAAAGAATGTTGATTGTGAAATCCTTCCCTAAGAAATATTTCTCTACCTTTGTGGTAAAGTGATGAAAAAACCAGTCCTAGAAAATAACCTGTGTAACCCAGGGTTTGGGGTTACTCTTCCACACAACAGGAAGAGAACCTTTGACTATGTTTTTAAAAGCTCTTGGGTTCTCTGAATGATAAAGTAAGAGAGGTTTCAGCTTTCTATTGTCAGACACATTGCCACCAAACAACAGAGTTAGCCTATCTTTGGCTGCTTTATAGCCTGGCATCATCTTTTCCTCCTTACTGAGGTAGCTTTGGTCTAGCATCCTCTTCCAGTACAGTCCTGTTTCATCCACATTAAAATCTTGCTTGTGTAAATACGCATCTTCTTAAAAATTTCTCGAAGCATTTCAGGAAATTCCTGGGCAACTGCTGTATCTACTCACTGCTTCACCACTTAATTTTATGTTGTGAAGGTTTGTTCTACCTGTGAACTGATGAAACCAGCCACGGCAGGCATTAAAAGACACTGGCAGCAAGGACTGTGAAGAGAGTCCAGAGGCAGAGTATTACTGGAGAAGATGAAAGAGGCACCCCATCACCATCTTGAAAATGGGGCAGGAAAGTGCTCTGACTTGTTCACCATGGAGCAACAAACCCAATCTCTGTGACCTGCAGACCAACTACTCAGGGATTGATTGTAAACCCAGAGGGAATATCCTGAAAGCACAAACTTTGGAGGGACAGGACAAGTGCTGAGTCTCAGGCACCCCACCCCATACACTGATTCAGCCATGGGATCAAGGGTGTGGCCAGAAAAAGATGAGGAAGACCTCCAAAGAGATCAATGCTGAGTCCAGGGCTGACCCAACGCCCCTCTGCCCCAGCAATCATCTGAACATCAGACCCACACAGTTGGGGGGACACAACTGACAGGGATGAACCCAGGCAGAGCCTGGACATAAGCCAATAGGAGAGCTCCATCCCAGGTTAGGCCTGGGTGGGGTAACCCTTTGCGTGTACATACTCAGGGAAGACACAATCCTACATCTCCCCACCAGAGGGGATCCACCGACAATATGAAAGTGGTAAGGGGAGGACTGTAGCCCAACCCACTCCCACTGCCCATTCTCTTTTCCTGGTCTAGGCACTGGGGAGAGAGTGAAAGAGTTGGAAGCTCTCCAAAAGACAGCAGAGAAAATGAGAGGAACAATTCAAGAACCTGCCACAATAGGACAGAATTTTTTTTATTTTTAAAAAATTATTTGTTAGTTTTTCTATGTTTAAATATGTTTCCTTTGTTCATGAATGTGTATGTGAGGGTTGAACTGCATTCTTCTGTTTTTGTTTTTTTTCTCTCTATTATTATTCTTTCTTTTTTTCTGTTTATGTGTATATGGTGAAAGATCAGGTTCATCTTTCAGGTTTTTTTTTGTTGTGTTTTTTTGCTGGTTTGTTTTTGCTCTTTTGTTCTTCTTTTTTTAAAATTTATGGTGTGTGTGAGTATATGTGTGAGGGTTCAACCTGAATTCTTATTTTTTTTCCTTTTTTTCCCAGTCTTTCTCTTTTTCCTTTTCATTCACTTTGTGCTAGGTGTGGATGTGTGTGTTTAGTTTTCCTGTTTTGTTGTTATTGTTTTTAATTTTGTTTCACTTTGTTGTTATTCCAGTTTATTTTGGTGTGTGTGTATCTGTGTTCAATAGTTTTTTGCTTTAGTTTCTGCTTTTATAAATCTGTGGGGTTTTTTTTTCATTTTTAAATTTTTGTTCATTTTATTTTTCTCTATTCTCCTTATTGCTGTTACTGTATCTTGGACTCAGGAGGTACACACAAGTACCCATTGTATCATCATATAGAGTGATGGTGGGAAGCGGGTCTCAGAGAACACATACCACAATCAGTCAACATTGTGATTTGCAAGTAGTTTCTGAATCCCAGCTCCCCATCCTCTACCTTATTTGACTTTCAAAACTACAAGCTTCCCAACTACAGTCCTGTTTAAAAATAGAACAAATTCAGAGCCTTGATCAGAAAATAATAGAGGGCTGAGCAAACACTAGAAGTGAAAATCTCTCCCTCTCCCACTGAATAAAGGAACTAAAGAGAAAAGCAAGAGATCTGTCACAAATCTTCATTTGAACCCAATCTGAAAAAAAAAAACATAGAAAGAAAACTCAGAAAGGAAGAACAAAGCTTACAAGAGATGTGCAATTATATAAAGAGGCTGAACCTATGCCAGATTGGTATCCCAGAAGAAGATAGGGAAAGGGAGAACACCTTAGATGTTATCCAAGAAAATTTTCCCCATCTCACCAGAGATGTGATAAGTCAAACACAAGAGATACAAAGAACCCCCACAAGACATCAAATGAAAAGACCAACACTAGACACATAGCAATTTTTCTACACAAAGTAAGCACAAAAGAAAAAATCCTAAAAGCAGCAAGAGAGAAAGTTCAGATTACTGACTGGGGATAAACAATCCAAATAGCAGCAGACCTATTGACAGAAACATAACAAACAAGAAGGGACTGGAGTTCAATATTCAAAGTCCTCAAAGATAAACAATTTCAGCCAAGAATTTCCTACCCAGCCAAGATCAGCTTCACCGGTGATAGAGAATTAAAATTCTTCCCAGACATCCAATCCCTAAGAAGACATACAGCTTCCAGACAAGCTCTACAGGAAACACTGAAAAAAGTATTAAGCACAGAAGAAAGAAAAAAAAAAAAAAGAATGACCACACTTCCCAAGCGTACAACAGAGCAGAGTCAACAGAGAATACATCACAACAACAAACTTGAAAACATACACATACATCAACCCCAAAGCCAAAGAAAACAAGCAAACAAAGTAAAAACTTTATAAGTACCTAAAGATGAGGATAAACAATCACATTTCAATAATCAACCTGGATGTGAATGAACTAAACGTACCACTGAAAAGACACAGAATGGGAACCTGGATGAGAAGCCATGACTCAATTATTTGCTGCATCCAGGAAACTCATTTCACCACAAGGGATGCACACAGACTCAAAGTTAAAGAATGGAAAATGAATTTCCAGGCAAATGGGTCACAAAAGAAGGCAGAAGTCGTGAGCTTGAAATCATAAAAAAATTTTTAAAATATGAAAGGACACTACATAATGATAAGATGTTCAATCCATCAACAAAAACTGTCCATCTTAAACATATAAGCACCCTACATAGAAGCACCAACATTTATAAAGCAACTACTAAGTAAACTAAAAAAGGTTATTGACTATAACACTATTATAGAAGGGGACCCCCACTAGCAGCCCTAAATGGATAATTGAGGCAAAAAATAAACAAGAGATCCAGAACCCAAACTTGACAGTCAACCAAAAGGACTTAATAGATTCCTGCAGAATATTCCACCAAACAACCACAGAACAGCCATTCTACTTATCACCACATGGAACGTACTCCCAGACTGACCACATCTTTGGCCATAAATCAAACATAAACAAATTCCATGAGGTTGAAATATTGCCATGCACTTTCTCAGACCACAGTGGAATAAAAATAAACAACAACATGGCTGGACTTGGTGGCTTAGCCTGTAATCCCAGCACTTTGGGAGGCCAAGGTGAATGGATTGCCTGAGCCTGCGGATTCAAGACCTGCCCAGGCAACTTGACGAGTCTCTACAGTACATCAAAAATTATCTGGGCGTGGTGTAGTTAGGGATATTTGGAAGGCTGAGGCAAGAGGATCACCAAAGCCCAGCCGATCGAGGCTGCGGTGGCTGATAGCGTGCCACTGCACTCCAGCCTGGGTGACAGAGTGAGACTTCAACTCAAAAACAAACAACAGAACTAACAAAATTTCCCCAAGGCCACAAAGACATGGACACTAAACCCACAAAGATATGGCACTAAATAGCATGATGCTGAATAACTACTGGGTCAACACTGAAATCAAATGAGAAATTAAAAGATTCCTGGAAACAAATGAAAATGAAGAAACATCTGTCCAAAATCTATGGCATACCATGAAATCAGTTCTAAGAGGGGAATTTATGTCTCTATGCACACACATCAAGAAAATGGAAAGATCACAAGTTGACAGCCTAACAAATCACCTAAGGGAGCTGGAAAGAGAAGACTGCTAAAACCCTAACTTTAGCAGAAGAATCCAGGTTACCAAAATAAGAGCTGAAACACAGGACAAAGAAGACAAAAATATCATAAGAAATATAAACAACAACAAAAAAAGCTGGCTCTTTGAAAGAATTAACAAGATTTGTGGACCCCTAGCCAGAATGATCAAGAAAAAGAGAGAAAAAGCCCGAATAAACACAATCAGAAATAAGAGATATGACATCACAACTGACCCCGAAAAAATACAAAAGGTTATCAGAGATTACTATACACATCTGTAGGAAACAAACTTGATAACCTAAATGAAATGAAGGACTTTCTGACATCACACAATCTCCCCAGGTTGAAACAAGAAGACAATGAGATGCTAAATACACCAATAACAACCCAGGAAATTAACTTGGTCATAAGAAAACTACCTACAAAAACAAAAACAAAACAAAACAAAAACCCTGAACCAGACAAATTTCCAGCAGAATTCTACAAAACGTACATGGAGGAGATGATACCAATCTTATTGAAAGTATTCCAGGCAATTAAGAAAGATGAAATTCTCCCCAAAATATTTTATAAAGCTAACATCACACTTATACCCAAACCAGGTAAAGATCCTACAAAAAAGAGTACTACAGACCAATATCCTTCATAAACGTGGAAGCAAAAACCCTCAACAAGATTCTAGCAAATTGGATCCGAAAACACATCTCAAAAATCATCTACCATGACCAAGTAGGCTTTATCCCCTGGATGCAATGCTGGTTCAACATCCGCAATACTATAAATATAATTAAATATATCAGCTGATGTAAAAACAAGAACCACATGATTGTATCATTACATGCAGAAAAAGCTTTGGATAAAATCCAGCATCTCATCTTGATAAAAACCTTCAAACCCGTAGGTATAGAAGGAACATACCTCAAAATAGTAAGTGCCATCTATGATAAACCACAGCTAACATATTGCTAAATGGACAGAAACTGGAAACATTTCGCCTGAAAACGAACAAGACAATGCTGCTCACGCTCACCTCCTTTGCTCAACATTGTGTTGGAAATCCTAGCTAGAGCAATTAGACAAGGGAAGGAAATCTGGAGTATCCAAATAGGAAAAAAAAAAGAAGTTAAACTATCCCTCTTTGCTTATGATATGATCCTATACCTTGAAGTTCCAATAGAATCTGTCAAAAACCTCATTGCACTGATAAAGGACTTTGACAAAGTCTCAGGTTACAAAATAAATGTGCAAATGACTATTGCATTCTTACACACCAACAATAAGCAGGCAGAGAACCAAATTAAAAGAACAATCACATTCACAATAGCCACACAACAAAATGTAGTACCTCGGCATCTTCCCAACCAGAGAGGTGGAAGACGTTTACCATGGGAAGTACGACACCGCTCAAAGAAATCCAAGGTAAAAACAAATGGAAAAATATTCCATGCTCATGGATAGGAAGAATCAACATTGTTACGATGTCATTCTACCAAAGGCAATCTACAGATTCAATGCAATACCCATTAAATTACCAGCATCATTCTTTTCAGATCTGGAAATGACAATATAGAAATTCATATGGAAGCATAAACATCCATAAATAGCCAAAACAATCCTTAGCGAAAGAAGCAAAGCAGGAGGTGTCACAGTTCCAGACTTCAAACTTTACTATAAGGCTACAATAATCAAAACAACCTGGTATTGGCACAAGAATAGACATTCAGACCAATGGAACAGGATAGAGATTATGGAAGCAAAGTCTCAATTTCTCAACCAACTCATCTTCGACAAAGCCTCCAACAATAACCACTGGGGAGAGAAGGACCTATTCAGTAAATTGTCCCGGGAAAACTGACTGATTATATGCAGAAGATTGAAACAGGACACCTATCTGTCATCATACACAAAAATTAACTCTAAATAAATCGAAGTTTTTTCCTAAACATAAAATCTCAAACTATAACAATCTTAGAAAATGCAAGAGCCCCTCTTATGGAAATTGGAACTGGCAACCAATTCCTATTCAGAACCCCAAATGTCTATTCCATAAGAGATAAGATAGACAAGTGGTACCTCATGAAACTGACAAACTTCTGCAAAGCTAAAGAAACCATCAAGAGAGTAGTGAGACAGCCCACAGAATGGAAAAAAAATATTTACCAACTGTATATCTGACAAAGGCCTGACATCTAGGATCTACAATGAACTCAAACATGCCAAAAGGAAAAACAAACAAACAAACAAACAAACAGCCCCATTAAAAAGTGGGCAAAAGAAATGAACAGATACTTCTCAAAAGAAAATATCCGGGCAGCTAACAGACAAGTGAAAAAGTGCTGAGCCTCACTCATCATCAGAGAAACGCAAATCAAAACCACATTGTGATACCTCCTAACCCCAGTAAGTATGGCCACAATAATAAAACAAACAGCAAAAGATATTGGGAATATGCCCAGAGGAACTCAAGTCATTCTATCAAAAGGATACCTGCACACACATGTTTGTCACATGTTGTATCTCTATTCACAATAGCAGAAACATGGAACCAACTAGTTGCCCATCGAAGCTGGGCTGGATAAAAAAATGTGGTACATATACAAAATGGAATATAATGTAGCCATAAAGAAGGACAAACATATGAACTTTGCAGCAACTTCGATGGACTTAGCGTCTATCATACTCAATGATCTATCACAGAAACAAAGAACAGAGTACCCTATGTTTTCACTCATAAGTGGATCTTGAACAATTATCATAATACTGTAAGAAAGGGATTGACATTATTAGTGGAAAACTGTAAGGGGATTGGCAAATGAGGGAAATTGCCAGAGGAGGCAGGGACACACCAACAAAGGTAGTGGCATAACGAACATTTGTATATCTAACCCTGAATTGTACCCCACATCTTGAAAAAAAAAAGACCCCATTCAATGGCTGGGCATGGTGGCTCAAGCCTGTAATACCAGCACTTTAGGAAGCTGAGGCAGGAGAACTGCTTGAGCCCAGGAGTTCAAGACTAGCCTAGGCAACATAGTAAGACCTCGTCTCTACAAAAAATAAAAAATGGAAATATTAGCCAGGCATGGCAGTGCATGACTGTAGTCCCATTTACTCAGGAGGCTGAGGTGGAAGTATTGCTTGTGCACAGGAGGTCAGGGCTGAGGTGAGTTGTAATTGTCCACTGTCCTTCAGCCTGGGGAACAGAATGAGACCTCGACTAAAAAGAAATAAAGATACTGTACTATTGTACTCTATACAGTACTATGCAGTAAAGTAGACAAAAGTACAACCACTTGTAGAGGATTCACACATGTGACAATGTATGTCAGACAAATGAACTAACTTATGTCATTGGACATGCTAATTTACGTCTGGATCTTTGGATGTTCGCCACTTGAAGTTTTGTATGTAGGGAACTTATTGTAATTCCTTTCCTATGGACCTTACAAAGTTGTTGGGAGAAAGACACAATAATTTTGGAAATATATGGCTATACATACCACTTTAAAAAGAGAAAGAAAAAAGTGGCTAAGAGAACAACCAAGAGGGAGATTTAATCTAAAACACACTTGCCAGATAAAATATTGGACAGTCCATGCACTATTTGGGATATACTAATACTAAAAAAGCATCAGTTGGTTTCTGAAATTTAAATTTGATTGGTCAAATGATATTTTGTATGCTAAATCTGCTGATCTTAATATGAGGTAAGGAAAGGAATTCCCCTAGAGGAATTAACTACTGAGTTGAGAAATGAAGAATTAGAGTTTACATTGACAAGAATTTACATTGACAAGTAAAGAAAGTGCAAAATGATGGATATTTCCCAAAACACAAGAAACAGCATTTACAAATATCCTTAGTGGAGAGTGAATATTAGTACATTTTAAAAACTGAATGAACAGTTAGATCTCAAAGTACAAAAGATAAATAGTGTTCAATAAGGTTAGAAAGATAGGCAGATACTGTGAAGGATGCGGAGAAAAAGGAATGCCTCTACACTGCTGGTGGAAATGCAAACTAGTGTAACCTCCTTGGAAGACAGTGTGGTGATTTCTGAAAGAACAGGAAATTGACCTTCCATATGACCCAGCAATACCTCTATTGGAATTATACCCAGAGCAACTCAAGTCATTTTACCAAAAGGATACCTGCACACGCATGTTTGTTGCATGTTGCATCTCTATTCACAATAGCAAAAACAGGGAACCGACTAGTTGCCCATCATAAAAAATATGGTACATATACAAAATGGAATATTATGTAGCCATAAAGTAGGACAAGCTTATGGGCTTTGCAGCAACCTGGATCGACTTACGTCTATCATACTCAGTGATCTATCACAGAAACAAAGAACAGAGTACCATATGTTCTCACTCATAAGCAGATCTTGAATAATTATCATAATACTATAAGAAAGGGACTGACATTATTAGTGGAGCCAGGATCTTGATCCATGTTTTTATCTACTGGAAGTCAATGACAGTTGCTAGGCAGAAGGGTAGCATCATATATGCATTTCAATCCCAGTCACTTATCCAACCTCAGTTCTTGTGAACAACTCTTCTTGGCAAAGATTATTGGGGGGTTAAACCTTTTTATTTCTTTCCTTTGCCTGATTGCTCTGGCTAGAACGTCAAGTACTATGTTGCATAGGAGTGTTGAGAGTGGGCATCCTTGATTGTTTCTGTTATTAAAAGGATGCTTCCAACTGTGCCCATTCGCTCTGATGTTGGATGTTGGTTTGTCACAGATGAATTTTATTATTTTGAGGAATTTTCCTTCAATAACTAGATGTTTGAGAGTTCTTATCATGAAGGGATATTAGATTTTATAAATGCTTCATCTGTGTCTCCTGAGATAATCATGTGGCTTTTCTTTTTTACTTCTGTTCATGTGGTGAATTATGTTTAATGATGTGCATATGTTGAAACAGACTTGCATCTAGAGAATTAAGTTCACCTAATTATAACTATTATGATTTTATATTCTGCTGAATGTACTTTGCTAGTATTTGTTGAGAATTTTTGCATCCAAGTTCATCAGGGATATCAGACTGTACTTTTCTTTGACTTTTGTTTTGTTCCATTTTTTGTACAGGATGATTTTGGCTTCATTGAATGAGTTAGGGAAGAGTTGTTCCTTAATTGTTTGGAATAACTTTAGTGGTTTTGGTCCAATCTCTTCCTTACACTTCTGGTAGAATTCAGCTATGAATCCCTCTGATCCATGACTTTATTTGTTTTTTTTTTATTACTGATTAAATTTAATGGCTCATTATTGATCTGGTCAGGGTTTCATTTTATTTTTGCCTCAATCTTGGGAGGTTATGTGTTTCCAGGAATTTATCCATTTCTTCTAGATTTTCTAACTTGCATACATACAGATGTTCATAATAATAATTTGATAACCTTTTGTATGTTTTCTGGCTTAATTGTAATAACACTTTTTTCATTTCTGAGTGTATTTATTTGGATCTCCTCTCTTTCTTCTTCTCTCTTTCCTTTTTGGTCCTAATTATGTTTATTTCTGATCTAACTTTGGTTATTTCTTTTCTTCTGCTAGCTTTGGTTTTAGTTTGTTTCTGCTTTTCTAGTTCCCTTATGTGAGACATTAGTTTGTTCATTTGTGATATTTCTATTTTCTTGATGTGGATATATAGTATAATACATTTTCCTCTCAGCATTGCCTTACTGGCATCCTGGAGGCTTTGATACGTTGTGTTTTTATTTTCATTTACTTTAATAATGCTTTTATGTCTCTCTTGATTATGCTCTTTACCTCACAATTGTTCAGGAGCAAGTTGTTCAATTTCTATGTATTTGCTTGTTTTGTATGTTTTCTCTTGGTGCTGATTTCTATTGTTATTCTATTGGGAATTGAAGTAGATACTTGATATGACATTCATTTTTTGAAAAATGTTTAAGTTTTATTTATGACCATGTATGTGGTCAATCTTATATGATCCATATGTGGATGAGAATGTATATTGTGTATTTGTTGGGTGAACTGTTCTGAAGATGTCTGTTAGATCTAATTGGTCAAATGTTGAATTTAATCAAGGATTTCATTGTTGGTTTCCTGCTTTGGTGATCTTCCTAAAGCTGTTAGTGAGGTGTTAGAGTTACCCATTATTACTGTGTAGCTATCTATGTCTTCTCTTAGGTTATGCAGCAACTGTTTTAAAAATCTGGGTGCCTGTATATTGGGTGCATATATATATATAAGATAACTATTTCTTCTTGTTAAATTGAGCCCTTTATTATTACATAGTGCCTCTCATTTTCCTTTTCCACTTTTATTAGCATAATCTGTTTTATCTGATATAATATTAGTGACCCCTGTTGTTTTTTTATTTTCCATTTGTGTGGTAGATCTTCTGCCACTCCCTGACCTTGAGCCTATAGGTGCCACTAGAAGTGAGATGAGTCTCCTGAATCTAGCATAAGGATGGATTTTGTTTTCATTTATCCAGTTTGCCACTCTGTGATTAAGTGGGACATTAAGGTCATTGACATTCACAGTTACTATAGACATGGGAGGACTTGTTCCTGCCATAGTGTTATTAAGAAGTCATTTAGTGGTCTTTGTTTTGTGACTGATTTATATGGTATGCAATCTATGTGATTACTTTTGGCTTTATGTTAGATGTTTTTCTTTTGCTTCCTTGTTTAGAACTGCATAGGGCTGGTCTAGATGTGACAAATTTCCTTTTTGCTTGCTTTTTTGAGAAAGACTTTATTTTACTTCACTTATGAATCTTACTTTGGCAGAGTTAAAAATAACTGACTGATAGTTCTTTTATTTAAAAACAAGACCTGCCTGGGCAACTTGGCGAGATCTCATCTCTACAATAAATAAACAAATCAGCCAGGTGTGGTAGCGCGTGCCTGTAGTTCCAGCTACTTGGAAGGCTGAGGTGGAAGGATCGCCGGAGCCCAGCCAGTCGAGGCTGCGGTGGCCGGGAGCGGCCACTGCACTCCAGTCTGGGTGACAGAGTGAGACTCCAACTCAAAAGAAAAACAAAAAACAAAAAAACAAAACGTTGTAAGAGTGCTCCCAATTTCTACTTGCTTGTAAAATTTCTGTTGAGAGGTCCTGCTGTTATCTGATATGGCCTCCTTTATAGGTATTCTGTTCCATCTCTCTAGCTGCCTTAAACTTTTTTCTTTCATGCTGACCTGGGTAATATGATGACTGTGTTTTGGGGATGGTCATCTTATATGGTATCTCACAGGAAATATCTGGATTTGTTGTATCTGCATGTTGACCTCTCTAGCAAGACAGGGGTATTTTTCATGAATTATGTCTGCAAATACTTTCTCCATAGTTCTCCCATTGACTTGTCTCTCAGGAATGCTAATCAGGCATAAATTTGAAATATTTACATAATTGAAGACTTTGTTTACTTCTGAAAACTCTTATTTATTTATTTATTTATTCTGACTGAGTTGACTCTTGGAATTTATCTTCAAGCTCGGAATTGTTTTTCTTTGTTCATGTCTGTTGTTAAGAACTGCAACTGTTATTTGAAATTCCTGTCATGAATTGTTCAGTTCCTGGAGTTCAGTGTGCTTGTTTCTTAGAATGACCATGTCAGCTTTCAATTCTTGAACTGTTTTCTTGTCCTCTCTGACTTGGGAGTCCATTATCTTTTGAATCTTGATAAATGTCCTTGCCATTTATATTTTGAATTCTATCTCTCTCATTATGGACAACTCATTCTGTATAGGAGCCATTGCTCAGGAGCTGGTGAGATGTGAAAGTGATGAAACACTCGTGTGTCTGTGTGTGTATGTGTAGACAAAATTCTTGTACTGCTATCTTTTCATCTATAGGCAATGATGCTTCATTCTCTATCTTTCTTTCTGTTTTTAAAATTAGTTTGCTATTATTGGGATAGAACTTTTTTATTTTTCTACTTTTTTGTCCTTTATAATTGTGGTTGTGGTGTATGTTGTATACAGTGACTGGTTTTGTTCCTGAGTAATTTTGAAAGCCAGTTTATGGACGGGTTCACTGGTTGCAGCTAGAGTTGCGCTGTCTCTGTCTTGGAGGTTAGTAATTGTAGTGGTGATTTTTTGTTAGTAGTTTAGTTCAGAGTATATAGCTCTCAGTTACACTAAAAAGTGAGATCTTGTAGCATAAGCTGTACTGTAGTTGGGCTTTACAATGACCACCAGGCTTCAGCCAGAGTTATCGAGTGGGTGTGGTGTGCCCTATGCTCCTCTGCTGCCTAGAGTAGGCAATCTGCCTCTGGGGAGGAGTTGAGATGGGAGACAGTGTAGAGAGCCTCAAAAGCTAGCTGCTCCTGATCATACTTCTGCAGGGTCTGCATTGTTGTACACGCAAACACTGCAAGGGATCTGCTTAATGGATCCAGAAGTCAGTTTGCCTGAGGGGCAACATGTCTCTGCCACTGCATTCGAGTGAGTATGGGGATTCACTTTATGGGCCTAAAGCACGTGATTCATGTCTGGGAAGAGGAAGTCTAGGTGGTAAAGGGTGGGGAGTGTCATACAACTTTCTACTCCTGCTTTTTCCAGCTGCAGAGTCTGTGTTGGGGATACTCAAGCACTGTAAAGGACCTACTTAATGACTCTGGTGTCTTGCTTCCCAGAGGGGTGGCAGGTCTTTGCCTCGGTGTTCAGATGAGTGAGGAGGTCCCCATGTATTCTGTATGTTGGTATCAGATAATTCATACTTGGGGAGAAGCAGCTGAGATGGGGAAGGGTGATGTGCACTCCAACTCCTCCTTGCACCTGCTTATTTCAGCTGCGAAATTTGCACTGGAGATGTACAATATAGCTCTGCTGGACTGTTCCTTCCCTAACCTGAAGGCAGAGGCTACAGCAACCATATTTTCCCTTTACAGAAGGATGCTGTGCTTTTGTTCTTGTCAGGAAGCAGCAACTGGTGCTGAGCTGCTCAGGGTTCAGTGGCCTGAGGTGGTTCATGTGAGCCTGCAGAAGGCCTCTGCACAGTTGCCTTTTGAGGGTCTATAGTAGCCTGGGGGCCCAGGAGGTTGCAAAAGTACTCTCTTAACAATGGTTACAAGGTTCCACAGGTGATATGGTTTCCTAAGGGTTTCTTCTTACTCACTCACTCACCCACGCCTTCACCACATTGGGGTTTCCTGTGGCTCCCTCTTGGGTTTGGATCACCAAAATGATTTCACTCCTCTGCTTTTGGTGGAAGAATTGCTTCTCTGGTGAGTTCCAAGGGTGTGCTCTTCCTTGTCCTGCCTGGAGTATAGAGTTTCTTTCCCTTTTTTGATTCTTTTCCATGAGGGAGGTGCACATTATTTGCATCTAGCCAGCCATCATGAACCCCCCTCAGAAGATCTTTATGATCAAGAAGGTGATTCTTGATGTCAAATATTGTAAGAATTATACTGATATGTTTTGTCCTATTTTGACTTATGAACATCATTTTACTTTACTATTGGGTATTCAGAAACAACTTACGTGTAATATTAAAAAGAGGATGAATTTTTCAAAAGACACTGTCTTTGCTTAAGTTTCAGTTCTGTCATTTTTTCCCCCTATGACCTAAGAAATTACTTAATCTAATTATAAGATTATTGAATTAAAAGTGGGGTGCTTTGGGCAGATGAGGGTTGAGGAATCAATATCCTAATTTCCTTTTGGAAACAGCTCTCCCATTTTGGTAAGAATGTGAGATATTTTGACTCAGTGTGAATACACTAGTCATTTCACTATTCAGTTGTTACTCAGCACAAATGACACCAGAAGGAATACAGTTCTGAGAAAATTAAAGAAAAAGTCATATAAAAAAAGCAAATATTATGGCATCACCAGAAATTAAGAGAAGATTTATTTCTCAGACCTCTGCCAGAGGAATGAAAATATCTGTGAGACTGACCTTCTCCAGAGTCAGCAATGGAAACTCCAGGAGATAGTCAGAACACAGTACCATTACATTGATCATGTCAAGAACAATGATGATATCAAAGGGTATAATTAAACCATCAGCATGATCACAGATGACTCAGACCACATCTTTGTAAGTAACATAAGGAAAACCAAACAGAGGTTCAAATAGGATAGAGTGGACCATGAACAGCTACAGATGATGTTAATGATCATCAAGACCACACATGACCCAAGTGATAATACGGGGGTGAATGAAATTTGGGGAATAAGAATTTTTTCAATATTACATTTTCTGTGATTTAGAGGTTGATTCCAATACTTTTCGAATCCTTTTTATTTAACCTCTTTATGCACCAACTAGAAATTAGAAAGATAAAGTTTCATATTTTTTTCTCCTGAACCAGATTTTAGTGAGAAGATGGGGAAATATAAGAATTATTATTATTATTTTTTTTGGCCGGGCTCGGTGGCTCAGCCTGTAATCCCGTGCCTTTGGGAGGCTGAGGTGAGTGGATTGCCTGAGCCCGCGGGTCTGAGACCCGCCTGGGCAGCGAGACCTCATCTCTACAATAAATCAAAAATCAGCTGGGTGTGGTAGCGCATGCCTGTAATTCTGGCTACTCGGAAGGCTGAGGCGGAAGGATCGCCGGAGCCCAGCAGGCCGAGGCTGCGGTGGCCGGGAGCGGCCACTGCACTCCAGTCTGGGCGACAGAGTGAGACTCCAATTCAAAAAAAAAAAAAAATTATTTTTTGTGTCTTAATGCAAATAGTTTACTTTTATATGGAAGTTTTTATTTCAAAGAACCTATTGCCTCTGATTTTTTCTTTAAATATGATAATATACTTAATTTTTCTTACACATTAGAAGTAACAGGTGAGCCGGGCTCAGTGGCTCAGACTGTAATCCCGCACCTTTGGGAGGCTGAAGTGAGTGGATTGCCTGAGCCCGCGGGCTCGAGACCCGCCTGGGCAGCAAGACCTCATCTCTATAATAAATCAAAAAATCAGCCAAGCGTGGTAGCGCATGCCTGTAATTCTGGCTACTTGGAAGGCTGAGGCGGAAGGATCACCGGAGCCCAGCAGGTCGAGGCTGCGGTGGCCAGGAGCGGCCACTGCACTCCAGTTTGGGCGATGGAGTGAGACCCCAACTGGAAAAAAAAAAAAAAAAAGAAGTAACAGGTGAATGTTAGGTCATTTACCCCAGAAACATTTCATATTTTGTAGATTCTTAATATCAATTTTGATGAAAAAATGCAATTGCCTTTACATATATGAGTATCAAATAAAGGCATCTGGGTAGAACTACTAATGACTAAGCAAGCAGTTTCTCATTAACCAAACTTAAGGAAGCAAGAATTAATCTATTGTTAGAAATACACAGAGCAAAAATTTCTTACTGGGATTAAATGAGGCCAAGGAGACTTTCTTGTAAAGTGATTCAACCTATCACGTCTAGCTCTATTATTTATTTTCAGTTTTATATAGCAGAGAAATAGAATGCAATCAGTGATTTCAATGTAATGTTTTCACATTAAATGTCATACATCACATTCTGATAAGTACGTATTTGTGGTAGTGTAGGGCCAAAACGTTGACTCTCATCTTTTTGGTAAAAAGGTATAACGATGATATATTTTGAGATATATGCAAATTTAAAACATGGATTTGTTTCTAACATAGTACTAACAGAAAGGAGCTTTCTAAAACACAAGATCAATCATGTCATTTGTTTAAAAACTCACTGCTGCTAACTTCATACAAGATAAAGTCTAAACTTTGTCATAGGGGATATAAACTCGTAGCTGTCAAGCCTCCATCTAGCCAATTAATCTTAGCACGTTCATTCTTTCTCTTTATTCAAAAGTCAACACTTATTAACTTGGCTTATTTTTATAGACCTTTATGAAAATCTGATGAAACATATGAACCTGTTCCTCAGAAGATGCCTACTTATCCAGACATAGCTCTTATACCATGTTTACAATGAAATTTATGACTCCACAGGCAAAATTCAACTCTCATGACTGAATAAGCATGTATATTGTATTACATGGGAAAATAATCAGAATTATTGCAGTTCATATGACTTTAAGTCTTCGGATTCAGAGAACTTGTCTTATTTATCATTAAATTCTAAGTTCCTAGCACAGAACTCAGGACATAGTGGTCACTTAAACACTGTTAGTTAAAGCAAGAATAACTCTGTTGGCTTTACTTGAGTTATATTAAAACAGTACATTCCAAAAATAATTGCAGGTAAATGAAGATAATAGACTAAGTCCTTGTGATACACAGATCCATGTCATTTAAAAAAAATTATTTTAAACAATAGCCAAGTTTTGCAGATGTAAAAGATAAACAGAGAAGATTACTATTTTAATTATATTCTTTTTTGTGGAAACATTTAACTTCATAAGAACAGCGTAGCCGGGCTCAGTGGCTCAGCCTGTAATCCCGCGCCTTTGGGAGGCTGAGGTGAGTGAATTGCCTGAGCCAGCGGGTTCGAGACCCGCCTGGGCAGCGAGATCTCATCTCTATAATAAATCAAAAATTCAGCCGGACGTGGTAGCGCATGCCTGTAATTCCGGCTACTCGGAAGGCTGAGGCGGAAGGATCGCCAGAGCCCAGCAGGTCGAGGCTGCAGTGGCCGGGAGCGGCCACTGCACTCCAGTCTGGGCGACTGAGTGAGACTCCAACTCAAAAAAAAAAAAAAAAAAAAAAGAACAGCGTAGAACAGCGTAACTACTAATGTCAGCAGGCACACATTCGAGGGCTCAATCTTTTGTGTGTCAGTATTTGAGTTGATTAGAGTTTTATTCTATTTATATATGACAGGAATGATGATGAATGTCATGACAATAATACTAACAATAACAATAATAGCATCTCTCCTATATACAATAGTGATTTTTTTAATGACAAAGATGCCTTGCAACATAACTTTGAATTATTTTCAAATACTAATTATCATTAAGTTGCAGTGGTTATGAAGCAGTATACCCACTCTCTCAACAAAAGTTTACTAAACTGAAAAAAAATATTGTTTGACTTAATTATGTAGAAAGAAAATTATTAAAAACATTTTAAGAGAAAAAAGATAAGTTAGGTCAAACTTGTGGAAATAAGGATAAATCAAAAGGATAAATTATGTCCTATGTAAAATAGATACAGTTAATATTTTAAAGGATTATTGTATAGCTAAAATTTGATGAGACTATGTTTATTCTAGTACAATTCAGTTCACGACATACTGTGTGTTTTTAGGAATAAGGATAAAGGCCCAAAGAAGAGATGAAATAATAATTGTTTTTGCTGTTTAGTATACTTTCTTTTTTAATCCAGAGTGTAGTTTTAGTCATTCCTAAGGAATTAATTTTTAAAATAATTAAAACATCTTTTTAAATTCTTCATTATTTTTAAAAAGTATTTTTTAAAAACTTACAGTGAATATTATATGCTATAAAGTGAGCAATCAGTAAGATAATTTTGGAAATATTCTGGGATGAGTTTCTGTGTATTCAGTATATGTTAACATAGTTTGGACTAATCACCACTGCTTATGAAATAGTGTTTATGAGGTCAGCAGGAAACATAACTCTATGATATGTGTGTTATCTGCATTTTGTACACGATAATATGGAGGCTCAACTAGTTTGAGTAACTTACTGATAGAAATGCAACTGCAGAGTAGAAGCACTTGAATTTAAGCTTAAATCTGCCTGACACTGGCAAGAGTACTTATTCTGCTCTGTCCATTCCATCTCAAAAGTTCATCCTGCTAGAATATAAACATTTGTTTTGTATCCCACTTGCTCTTTTCTCCTATACAGAAATCCGCTGATCCTTATTAATGGAGGCTAGTGAGAAGAGTGGAGAAGGGAAAGTAAGGCAGCATTTTCCAGAGTGTCCAGACAGCTAGAAACGCAAAAGGATTTGTGGTGTCAAAATCCAACTACTACCTGCAGCAGTGATTAGGGAGGGTTTACTACTGATTAACAAGAAGGTCGCAAGTCCATCTGGAAACCCTGGAGGTATGAACACCTAGGGAAATGCTTCAACAACCTGCAGGGGATGTGTTATATTTGTCTTCTTGCCTCAGGAATTCACCAATTATGTGAAAGTGTCAACTGGTCTTCTCATCTGATTTGAGTAATACTTCTCAAGAAGATAAAAATGTCCAGAGACAGTATGTAAAAAAATACAAGATGAAAATATTGAGATAATTTATTTTCCTGAGTAGGCAGAGGCAAGTTAAAATATTTCCAGAGTAAGTATTTTTTTAACAGATAGAGAAGAGCAAAAAGAATAACCTATTCCTATCAGAATAATACAAAAAACTTGAGATTAAATGTTTTCTCAGTTAATAAATTTAATTTAGATAATAAGAATGCAAAGCAGCATATGGTATAGTAATACAAGCATATACATGTTACATTATAAGTATAGAGGCACAATGCACACTTAGACACATGTATCTAGGAAAGCAATCGAAGAATACCCATAGTTGTTTTGGTGTCATGGGATTGTGCATAATTTGTTCACCCTCTTTGCAAAACTGCACGTTCACTATTTTCTACAATGAAAGAATACTTAGAATACTTAATATAGAAAACAAATACATACATACCTCTTCCCACAGGGATTCCACAACTTTCTGCAACATAAACATTTGTAAAATCCACAAGAATTATGATTCTTGAGGATTTCTCCAGTTAAGGAAATGTGTTATAGTAAAAGATGTATTACAAATGTGTGAAGATGTATAGAAATCCCCATTAAAGAGAGAGTATGGAAGCACAATATACACATGAACATATATATATCTAGAAGAGCAATTGATTCATACTTGTTTGGATGTTGTGTTGGTTATAGAGATACCTAGCCTAATGATGTTATATGCTGTTGTTCTAAAATGTTCTGCTCTTAAATTATTTGTAAAAAAATCTTCCTGTTCTCTATCATATATTTACTTAGAACATTTGAGTAATAGATGTTTTTATTTTGTCCCTCACAGCTACTATGTTAGTTTATTGAAGTTTGAAGAAACCTTTCAAAGTAAGCCTTTGTGGGTGGAAGAGTCTGAATTTAACCCAACCTCTTGCTGAGATCCAGGTTTGTGACCTAGGTTTGGCCACTCAGAAGCGTTCATACTAGTATGGGTTTTGGTGGAAGGCGGCAGCAGCAGCATATTAAGCTTCTAGGGCCAGCAGTGGCAGAGCTCACCAACAGAGTCAAGTACCCATAGATTGAACAACTGTTACAATCCAGTGTGCTGTGGGAGGGATAGTGGTACCCTCACTCTACTCCTTTTGTGACATCATTTTGGCTGTGGTTCTGACTGATATCTGGCTTCCCTTTGCTCATTTGCAAGCTTGGTTCTGAAGCTTTCCTTTCCATTTCTAATGGACCCACTATCATTTTAATAATTTCATCTTATTCTTAAATCAGTCGAAGTTGGTTTCTGTTGCTTGCAGTTAAAAAGTCTTGACTGATAACAAAGTGTAAAGAAATGATTATAGGAGAAGAAAATGTAAAACAACTTTCTAATTTGGATCCTTTATCATTTTGAAATTTGGCATTGGAGTTTAAAGATCTTGGAGCATAGGTGTTACTTTATGATTTTTTTTCCAGTTAAATGTTGTGAGTTTGGAACAAAAAGGAGGATATTGAATGTAAACACTTCAAGTAAACAGTTGGTGTCAAAAAACTTAATTTGGTTTACTAGACTTTAATTTATGATGTCATTATGGTTGTTTTTTGGCAAAGAGATAGCATACACCTCATCAGAATTGATAGGAGTGCTTCATGCCATTTGCTCAAAAATGTGATGACTTTAAAGTTGACAATGAACAAGAAAATATCCTAGTCAAATGACATGTTTATTGTGGAGGACAATAGATATTTATTCATAAAATATGGATTTAGTGCTTTCTTTGTGTCAGGCATTATGTTGCTGAAAAGAGAAAAACAGACCTATCCCTGCTTTCAAAAATGCCTCTTTATACTATCCTAGCTTCTTTTTATCCCTTTATAATAATATTTTGTTCATTTATTTGGATCTCATCATTTGTTAATTCCTTGGAGAAAGGAAACTTATCTTCTATTTCTGTATGTTTCTATGACATAACAAAATCTCTGATACAAAATTGGCTTTCAAGAACTGTACTGAAGGAATAAATGAATGCATGAATAAATGAATAGAAAAAATGACATTACCAATAAGTAGGGTGAACAATCACCTTTGGTGAGTGCTTTATTTGCATCCCAGTCAACTCACTTATCAGGGACATGAGAGAATACAGAAGGCAAGTGTATCAAATTCACAGCAGCTCTATAGGTGTAAGAAATTTCTAAAATGCACAATGAAAATCAGAGATCTCAACATTTGTTATTCAGTGTAATTTAAGAAAGTATTTCAGAGAATAGTATAAAGCAGTTCATTGTGAGTCTTAAAAGACATTCAATTGATTAGGAGGGGGCTGGGATAGATCTGACTTAAAGGCAGGTAATAAAACAAAATAAATAAATCAACAAAATATAGGAATGAAACTGACAGCACACTCAATGTGTGACAACAGTGTAATACCAATTCTGTTGGTGAAGAAGAAAAGAGCTGCCCACAGTCCCTGCACTGTTCAGGACATGGAGAGGACTGTGTCCTCAGCTGGTGTGAACTTGAAGGTCAATGGAGAAGAAGAGCATATTCAGAAAAGAGTGCCCTTCGTGGTGAAATGGCTGAAAACCATAATATGTACTTGAACAACCTGAGGAAATGTAGTCTAGAAGCACTTAGGATGAGCAGCATAAAATCAGCTCAATTTCTGCCATATAGAAGTTGGTTGCTGATGGGAGTTCTAATGCGTCCAGTCAACTTTCCAGATTAGGTTTGAGGCAGATATCAGGGGTTGAGGCACCACCCAGGGCTTAGAGAGGAAAGAAGAGAAGAACAAGGAGTAATGGTAAGATGAGTGAACAACATGAAACATGACCTTTTGCCAGAGGCTGACTTTCACTTGTTTCCTGTGCTTTAAAATGAGCCAGTACTACACTAAGGGATAAAGGCAAGTGGGAACATAGAACTAGGACAGGTCGGTTAAAGAGCTCATTGTAGACACAATTTTAAAACATTTCTTTTTTCAGCAAACTTTCGTGCAAAGTAGCTATTCTTTTCCAGAAATGATTGAAATGCAAAGATGACAATGAACACAAAAGGGCAGGGCCAGTTCCTTGCACTGAAACTTTTTGAGTAGTAACTTGATAATATCATGGAGGTGGATGTAGAGGGAAACCTTAGTCTGAGGGAAAGTTTGTATATGAGAAATTTGTAAAATAATTTTCAGTTCAAGAATTGTGTGTTTAATTACTCAATTCAAAAAAATGAAAGATTGTTTAGCATAAATCACAATATATTCTGAAATATTTTGAAATATATATGCAAATGCTTAAATGAATCAGTTGTACACTTATGTTTATTATTTATGCATGGAGAAAAGGAAAAGAATAATTTTTAATTTTTGAAAATTAATTTTAAAAATTATCTCTCTTGTTTGGAAATAGCATAACACAACTCTGGGACTGCCTGCATTAAATCCTGAGTTTCAATATTTTCTAGCTCTGTGATCTTTAACAAGTTATTTAACTTGTCTTTGCCTCCATTTTCTTATCAAGATAATACCTGAATATTATGATAACAATACTATGAGTAGAATGATACAATAACAATCTAGAAAATATTTGGCATATGGTAAGTACATGAATGTTTTCTAATTATTGTTTTACTAATATTAATATTTTAGTAATAATATTTACATATTTGAGAAGTATATTTGATATTGTATATCTAGATTAGGATACATATCCATATATTCTCAGCATGCATAGCTTTCTCTAATGCTCAGCAGGGGTTATTTTCATTTTTTTCTAGTATTAGGATATATTCTAGATTGTAAGACTGATTCACCAGTCTTAGTTTACTTCTTCCAAATATATTTCATTGATTGATCAAATGTAGAGATGCTTCTTATGAATGGGATAGAATTAAAATGGCATAGAAAACAGCAAGCCCAGCCAGGCTCTGTGGCTCAGCCTATAATCCCGTGCCTTTGGAAGGCTGAGGTGAGTGAATTGCCTGAGCCCGCGGGTTCGAGACCTGCCTGGGCAGCGAGACCTCATCTCTACAATAAATCAAAAAATCAGCTGGGCGTGGTAGCACATGCCTGTAATTCTGGCTACTCGGAAGGCTGAGGCGGAAGGATCGCCGAAGCCCTGCAGGTCGAGGCTGCGCTGGCTGGGAGCAGCCACTGCACTCCAGTCTGGATGACAGAGTGAGACTCCAACTCAAAAAAAAAAAAAAAAGAAAAAGAAAATAGCAAGCCCACTGGTTATTTTTATTTTTTAGTCAGTGCTATAATAATGTTTCAAAATATATATACAAATTCTTAAAGTGTTTTTTCTACATTTAAAAATATTTTATATTTAAAAAGTTTATTGAAATAAAGCCCACATACAGGAAAGTACACGCAGAACCATTGCACAGCTGGATGAATTTTCACAAAGGGAAATACACATGTGACCATCATGCAGGTCAATAAATGAAATAATCTCAATGCCTCAGAAATGCTACTCCTATTCCTTCCTAGCCACTAGTTGCCTAACAATAGTATCTACCTTCATTTGTATCACAATATATTAGTTCTGCTTGTTTTGAACTTCATGTATATATGAAATTATTCAGCATGAACTCTTTTATTGTGATTGGTTGCTTATATTTAATATTATGTTGGTAGAATTCACCCTACAATTATATTTAGAAATATTTTATTTATTCCAGTGTCTGCAGGCAATTTCATTGCATAAAATTGCTTTACTTACATATGCATTCCACTGTTTTAAAAAAATATTTTTAATTTTTAATTTTAAAGATGTGGGGTACAATTCAGGGTTAGATATACAAATGTTCATTATGCAGGTACCCTTATTGATGAGGTGTGTCCCCCACTTCTGCAGGCAGATTCCCACTACTGCCAATCTTGCTTCCACGTCCCCTCCCAACAGGTTTCCACTACTGCCAATCCTTTTCTTATAGTATTACGATAATTGTTCAAAGTTCACTTATGAGTGAGAACAAGTGATACTCAGTTCTTTGTTTCTGTGATAGATCACTCAGTATTATAGACTCTAAGTCCATCCAAGTTTCTGTGAAGTTCATAATTTTGTGCTGCTTTTTTGTTGTGTGATATTCCATTGTGTATATGTACCACATTTTTTAAAATCCAGTTCTCTTTTAATGGACAGCATGGTTGGTTCCATGTATTTTGCTATTGTGAATAGTGCTACAATAAATAATGCATATGCTAGTATCTTTTTTTATAGAGTGATTGAGTTCCTCCAGGTATATTCCCAGAAGAGGGATTGTGGGGTCATATGGAAAGTTGATTTTTAGATCTTTTAGGAATAGCCAAACTGTTTTCCACAGAGGTTGAACTAGTTTACACTCCCACCAACATTGTAGAAGTGTTCCCTTTCCTCTGCATCTTCTCCAGTATCTGTTGTTTTTGTGAGTTAATGATGATGGTCATCCTGAATAGAGTTAAGGAAAATATTTTTTGTTGTTTTAAGTTTGAGCTATTATTATTATTATTATTATTAATTTTTTTTTTTTTT
>NW_007252249.1:75298-76579 GCF_000164805.1 Carlito syrichta | reverse complement strand
GATCGCCAGAGCCCAGCAGGTCGAGGCTGCGGTGGCCGGGAGCGGCCACTGCACTGCAGTCTGGGCGACAGAGTGAGACTCCAACTCAAAAAAAACCCAAAAAACAACAACAAAAAACACTCCAACAATGTATGTGAATCCAAGTTTATTGTCCATAGAATGGAGATATAAATTTCTTTCACACGTGGGCAGCAAATACTTGCAACAGTGGCACAATTTACCTCAACTTGGCCTCAGTTTTTAAAACCTACATATGTATTTAATTATTTTTTCAACATACCTTTTTTCTGTGAATATAAAAATTCTATCTGTGAAGTTGGCACTTTGTTCATATTTAATTGCTCACTGTGGTGCATGTTAATATATACTAGATTTAAGATTTTTCATGTTTTTAGACTTTTTTTGGAATAGATTAGGCCTATATTGTTTACTTTGGTTTCTTACTAATATAAAATAATAAAACTGAAGAGAGATTCAGCAGGAATGTATTATTTCCCTACAATAACTTTTGGACTGTGATAGATAGTAAAAATAAGAATATTTAAATCATTAGAATTTCAACTCTAGCGAATAGTTTTTAAAAAGATGATATAATTTGAATAATCACTATATAACTGTCACAGTCAAATGCAATGAGTGATAAGGAAGAATTTATACTAATCTTAGATAAAAAAGAAAAAGAAAGGTTATTGGAAAGGAGGAATTTTGAGCCAATTTGTCTATTTTTTTTTGTGGTGCTTTTTTTTTTTTTTTTATGAAGTAGGTTTCGTTTTTCTCATTTTTATAGTGATTTCGTGAAGCCGGGTAATATTCTTTAGAGTATAACATCCTTACTGTTTGACCTTCAGTGCCATTTTAACCTTGGAAATTAGAAAATACATTTTCTATGGGTATCATAAATGTTTTGTCCTTTAGATTATCTGAAAGTGCCCCACCCCCAAATAGTATAATTCCTCCAAATGCCTAGTTCACTTTCTTTAATTTGAAATAACTTTTAACTATAAAATATTTTAAGCATATCAAAAAGTAGTAAAAACAACAAACATCTTGGGTTTATTTCTAAAATGCTTGTGGTTTGTTTTTCTTCATTTCTTTAACCCACCAGTTTTTACGTATAGAAAGAACTAGTGCCAGGCTCGGTGGCTCAGCCTGTAATCCCGCGCCCTTGGGAGGCTGAGGTGAGTGGATTGCCTGAGCCCACGGGTTCGAGACCTGCCTGGGCAGCGAGACCTCATCTCTACAATAAATCAAAAAATCAGCCGGGCGTGGTAGCGCATGCCT
>NW_007252249.1:58649-75239 GCF_000164805.1 Carlito syrichta | reverse complement strand
GCCACTGCACTCCAGTCTGGGCGACAGAATGAGACTCCACTCAAAAAAAAAAAAAAAAGGAAAAAACTAGTAATCTAATTGCATAATCTATTAAACAATCCATTCTTTCCTCAACAATTTGTAATACCAAGTTTATCATTTATTAAGTACTCTGATATTTGTGAGTTAGTATTTAGTCTTTATTAATCTTATTTTTTTGTCTATTTCGAAAACAATCATTCCCATTGTGCATTTTAACTATTATAGCTGTATCTACCTCTTATAACTTCTTTCTTTTTCAGTTTTGGATGCTTTGCTTTCACTTTGTTGCAACTTTTCAAATTTATTGATTTTTATTCTTTTTGTCCCTTTGCTGTTTTATACGAAATTTAGGATAAGCATATTGATTTACATAAGAAAAATCATGAGAATTTTATTTTGTTGAGTAAAATTTTTATTGGAATCACATTGATTTTTGCAAATTGTTCAAAGGAGAATTAAAATCATTTCAACATGGATTTCTCATCTAGGAATGTGGTCTGTTTCAACATTTATTTACATCTTTCTTTAGCTCTCACAATAAATATATTTAATTTTCTCCATTATGACATTCTTTTGTAGCTATAATCTTGATAACCTTACAATTTAAAATAATATTATAAATGTTATTTTTAAACAATAGATCATCAACCATTATGGTACTGCTATTTAAGAAAACTATTCATAGCCGGGCTCGGTAGCTCAGCCTGTAATCCCGCGCCTTTGGGAGGCTGAGGTGAATGGATTGCCTGAGCCCGTGGGTTCGAGACCCGCCTGGGCAGCGAGACCTCATCTCTACAATAAATCAAAAAATCAGCTGGGCGTGGTAGTGCATGCCTGTAATTCCAGCTCCTTGGAAGGCTGAGGCGGAAGGATCGCCGGAGCCCAGCAGGTCGAGGCTGCGGTGGCCGGGAGCGGCCACTGCACTCCAGTCTGGGTGACAGAGTGAGACTCCAACTAAAAAAAAAAAAAAAAAAAAGAAAGCTATTCATGTACGTATATTGGTATATAGCTAACAACTGCTGAATATTCTTGCATTAGTTTCAACAGAGTAGCTTTACTTTCTTGAATTTTCCATATAAACATTCATTTCATCAGCAAAAGAAATTGCTGTTTGCTTTTTCCATTTCAGTCCTTATTTGTTGTATTCCAGTATCTGGTCTTACTGCTCTGACAAGGACCTTTACTAAATACAAAATTCAGTAAAAGCATTGAAGGAGATATTTATATCTTCTCACCAGCTGATTTTAAGAGATCATCCTAAGGAAATTCCCTTATTTACTGCTTTATTAAATGTTTTTATTTTGGATGACTGTTAAATTTAATAAATAATTTTTCTACTTCTTTTGAGATAGTCTTATGGATTTTTCTTTAATCTGCCCATGTGGTAAATTACCTCAATAAATGTATTATGTTAGATCATTAATGTTACATTTTTTCATTCTTTGATCTAGAATTCTTTTATTTAGGATTTTTTTCTTCTATGTTGATGAGTGAGAATTACATATATTTTTTTCTTGTTAGTATGCTCTTGACCAACTTTTGTAACAATACTAGCCTTCTAAAAGGAATTGAAGAGCTGGCCCTCTATTTCATTTTCTGGAAATATTATTCAAAGTAAGAATTATCTGTTCCTTAATATTTGTCAGGAATAACTAATGAAATAGTTTGGGCCAGTTTGGGTTTTTTTTTTTTTTTTTTTACACTACCTATTCAAGTGTTTAAAAAATTATAAGATTATTTATATTTTCTCTGGGTCTTTGAGTAGGTTTTGGAAAGTTATAATTTTCTAGAGGATTGTCTATTTCCTCTAAGCTTTCAAGTTTATTGGTATAGATTACCTTATATTTTTTCTCTCTATATGTAGTCACTATAGGTAAACGTTTATGATTTCTCATGTCATTTTTTGTGCCTTCACTAACCTGAAAGATTTGTTTATTTTATTAAGAATTTATTTTTCTTTCAGGGAAATAATTTTTTCATAGAGTTTATATTCTTTATATTTTCTGTTTCTTTAGTTTCTTCTCTTATCATCATTTTATTATTTGGATTCACTTTGAGCTGAAATTAGTGAGTGAAAAGATTTTTAGTTAAGTGTACATCAATCAATCTTAACTTTCCAATTACTTAAGTTTTCTTTTTCTTTTTCTTTTTTCTTTTTTTAGTTGGAGTCTCACTCTGTTACCCAGACTGGCGTGCAATGGCCGCTCCCGGCCACCGCAGCCTCGACCTGCTGGGCTCCGGCAATCCTTCCGCCTCAGCCTTCCGAGTAGCTGGAATTACGGGCATACCTGGCTGATTTTTTGATTTATTGTAGAGATGAGGTCTCGCTGCCCAGGCGGGTCTCGAGCCCGCTGGCTCAGGCAATCCACTCACCTCAGCCCCCCAAAGGCGCGGGATTATAGGCTGAGCCACTGAGCCCGGCTAAGTTTTCTTTTGTTAAAGTTCTCCATGAAGTTTTTAAAATTGTGTTTTATTTTTCAAATTGCAATAGAGTCTGAGTAACATTTGTCATGCAAAGGAGATAATACAATAGAAATGTATATAAAGATAAAGCAGCAAAATTTCCCCCACTCAGTAACTAAATCACACTTCACCCCGTTCTGAAACTCCGTTGAAGGTTTAAAGCTTTGATAGACCCATTACACAACTTTTAATATACATTGCATATTAACTAGAAATCTGCAATACATGTAACTTCTGCCTATATTTTATGTATGCATCTGTGTTTTCCAAAGTTTTAAATATCTTTTTCCTTGTATCTGTTTAAAAATGAATCATGGTATACACATCTTCACTTAGTTTCTTGCTTTCATATTCCATGTAATAATGTATTTCAGTGTTATGTTGTATTTCACATATATAAGTTAATTTGTAGAATCTATACATAATACATAAAATTTGACAATGTTATAACACTGTTAATAGCTTCAGAATTTTTTAGGTTCTTTTCTTTGATTGCATCTTCTATCTCTTAATCCTACCAAAAGTTACACCTCTCCTAAGTTATAGCTAATGTCTTCACTTTTGAGTAACTTGTTTTTGCTAACTTGATAATATACCAAGTCAGAATATATTGGTTCATTCTTTTTCTAATTTGATAAACATATATGCACTGATATAAGCATTATTTGCATTTATAGTATTACATTACATGTTCATTTTATCTTAGTTCTATAGCTTTGTCCTTCACTTACCTCTCAGATGTTTCTTATCCTTTCCTCTACCACATCAACCTTCCCCTACAACTCACTGGTAACCTATTTTATTAATTTTTTATTTTTATTTTTTTTTAGTTGGATTCTCACTCTGTCACCCAGACTGGAGTGCAGTGGTCGCTCCCGGCCACCGCAGCCTCGACCTGCTGGGCTCCAGTGATCCTTCCACCTCAGCCTTCCAAGTAGCTGTAACTACAGGCGTGCGCTACCACACCCGGCTCATTTTGATTTATTGTAGAGATGAGGTCTCGCCAAGTTGCCCTGGCAGGTCTCGAACCCGCGGGCTCAGGCAATCCATTCACCTCAGCCTCCCAAAGGCACGGGATTACAGGCTGAGCCACCGAGCCCGGCTTGGTAACCTATTTTAACAACCTTGTGTTCATCCTTGTTATTCTTCCATATTTTGTTCCTATTTTATTTACTCATACATAAATATGGCTTAAATGATATATTTTGCAAATAGCTATATGTATAAAATGAAATTATCTGTGTAAATATACACATTTGTTTTTAAAAATCATTCTAAATAAAATAGTTATAACAATTATTTATGTTTTGTATTGTTTATTTAATAACTAGTAAAAATTGTTCTGTCAACTGATATAATTCTATAATTTTTAATGGCTACAAAATATTTTCTGGTGTACATGGTTCATTCAGCCATTCTCCTAATAATGGTCATCTGCTCTGCTCATAGGTGCTTATTTCCTCTATGCATATTACTTTAATAAACATGCCTATGCATAAATCCTTTTACTAGAGTCTTTATCTTTTGGGGATAGATTCCAGATAGTGAGATTATGGAAGTTAAAAAGTATTTTTAATTTTAGTATTTCTAAGAATGAATTAATACTTACATTTCCCAAAATATACTCATGAGAGTACACTTTTCTTCATATCCCTGCCAGTAATAGTTCTTATCACTCTTTTTTAAAATTTTGCCATTCTGGTGAGTACAAACTGTATCTTTTTATTTTAATTTGTAAATCACTGATCTATACTAAATTTGACATGCTCACCTAAGTTTTACTCCTCTGTCAATTGCTTGTTTCCTGTCTTTGCTCATTTCTCTTTTGGATTTTTTTTTACCTCTTTCTTGAAAACTAATAAAAATATTTTAGTATAGTATATTAATAGTATAGATATTATCTATATAAAACGTAATACATAATGCATATATTAGTAGTATAGATATCATTTCTTTATTTGCCATTTGTTTTACAATTTTCTGCTCAATATTATTTTTATATTAGTGTAGTGTTGTCATAAATAACAGACAGCAACACTAAATTAATATAAGAATATTTATAAAACTACTGTGGGCACAGCTTTTTTCAACAGCCCCAAAGAGCTGTCATAAACATGAGAAAATAAAATAATTTCTTAAAGCATTTAGAATCTTTTGTGGTTTTCTAATCTCTCCATGGAAAGATTGTCTTTAGTCATTAAGATAAGAGATTTAAAGACTAAACTTTCTGGACAAGTAAAAAAAGGAGATTTAGCTGCTTGCCAATATTGCATGGTTTCAAAAGAGAACCCTTTGCTCCTGTAAGCGAGGAAATGTGCCTTTGAACAATATAATACATAATCATCACAGCTGGATTTAGAACAAATAGTTCAGTGTGCTGATAAAACCATGATTATCGCATTACTTGACCACTTGTATATCTTACCTCTTTGAGAGTCAACTTCAGGATTGATTAACTCCTATGGATAGGAGCAAAATTAGTTCCCAAAAGTAGATAAGTGTAGATTTCTACTATTTCCAATTAATCTATTTGTTTTTTATCCAGATACTGTCTTTGGACATTTGAGAGAACTGAATAACCTCCAGCAAAATGAGATATAATTAACATCAAACACTAGGTGAACAATATTTAATTGCACTCCATTAGAAGCCATCAAAACAAGATTATAATTGTACTGTATACATGCCACATTTCTTGTAAGGTCAGCAATACAGTTCTCTGCTAATAAATACAGAGAACTCTGCACTTTACTGACCTCCTAGGTTATTTAATAATGGCCCATCCACAACTAGCTTAGTTTTTAATAGACCTCGAGGAATGAAGATGAAGTTTGAATATTAAAAATAATTAAAATATGCTATGAAAATATTGAAAGTAAGTCACTAAAGCAAAAAGGCAAGGCAGGAAAGTAAACCTGATTTAACATGACAAGCTTTATTTAGTAGTATTTTTGGAGACAGAGCCAAAACCCTCTAATCAAAGTGTTTGATTTGTGTTAAACTTATAACATTTAATTTTGTGAAATGTTTGCATTATAGCCAACACCACTTGTTTAACCAAAACTTTATTTTGTAAAAACATAATCAACAACCAGGAGAGGAAAAGTTAAAATAAATTGAGCACAGATTGGGGTACTTTACATGATGTATATATTATTCAAGCCATACAATAAGTTTGCAGAGGAATTATTTCCACTATTGTACAGAAGAAACCATACAGTAATATGAGGTTGCTCAAAGTTCTATAGATAGTAAATGCTAGAGTATGATTCCAGGCCAGGGCTTCATGAATCAGGGAGGGATAATGTATTAAATAGCCAACCTTCTATGTATAAGCACACAAACCAGCATGTAATAAGTTTCTAGTAAAGCTGTACTTAGAAAACCATTGCAAATTAAAGGAGAACAAAATTTGTGTGAATTTTGAGAGGAGGTGAAAAACAAATTAAGGATAACTCAAGGCAACAGAAAGAATTGGACAGATCACTAAGAAAAGAGAAGAGTTCAATAAACAGAAAGAAAGAAAAACTTCTACATGGTGATAATATTCCATAGAAGTCAAAGAGTAGGTATTGATATTGTTGCATCACCATCATAAGAGATGAGCTTTTCTTTTTTTAAATTTTAAAATAAGTTTAATTTAAAGTGAATAGAGTCTAACTAGAGTTCTTTTTAGGTCCTAGCAAAATGACCAAAGATTGCTTTTCCCATACTCTAGGGAAGTAATCGCTTGCCCTGTGCCCTCATAAAGTGGTACCAGATAAAGATTAAACTAGAAAATTAGGAGTCAATCTCGTTGAGAAACAATAACAAGCGGAATTAATAATATATTTTACTTTGACATATTCAGTAATGATTTATAAAATTATTCCAATCATTTTTATTAACTAGAAGTCTGCTGTGTATGTGGTATCTCAAACTCCACAAACAGAAAACACATTCAAAAATATGTTTATAAGAAATTTCAGATGCCAGTCTTTCCACTGGGTTGGTCCATTGCTGGTCCTTGGGCTTAAGTTACATGTGTGAATGTATATGTTTGTTCTCAATGGTTTGTTTTCTAGCCACAGGGTTATCTGAGTTTACAGTAACCAACTGTGGCATCATGAGTATCTAACCAATATTAAACAAATGATATTAGGAATTATAGAGGCAAGAAGATCTATCTATACTACTTCAAAACAAATAGATTCCAAAGAGCAATGTCATTGTAAGCTATAACATTGTGTGAGAAATAACAGTGTTGCTACTTTTTGTCATAAGAGATTTGATATTAGGCAGAAAATTTGCAGTTGACCATAAAGAAAATAAAATTATTGGACCAGAATAGGAGAAAGTGGTGCTGGGAAACGGCAAAGATGTTTTGCATGTACTGACTAATAAGATAGTAAACAAATAAATACACGCCTCTTCTCTATCACTGTCAGTAAATCATTATACCTCACATGACCCATGAATTTTATAATACATTGATTAATGAAAGTGTACATGTAGTCAAGGGGCTCCACAAAAAATATTTACCGGGGTTTGACAAATTCTAAGGGTCACCCTTTCTTGTCCTTTCCCCCCACTTCTATATACAAATTTCAAATCTTCTGAAATTTAAGGCACTACTTCAGGATATTTAGTACATTATGGTTTTGTCCCTGGTACAACAGTTGCACTAATTTTCAAAATAATAGTCGCAAAAAAATAAATAAAAGAAAGGTTATATGTTTAGGTCTCACCATTTGCTCCCAACAGAGTTGACAGGAGAGGATCACTTTGTGTTTTATTTAAAAGGGACTCAGGGTTTGTTGGGATTTGACACTTTATTTTCACCAAAGGAGAAGAAAACCACTATTCTTATTAGGAAAAAAACAAAAAACAAAAAGCAACTCTACTGAGTTAGAATGCTGGGGAATTATGGGAATGTGAACTCGTGGAGTTTTAACCAGTCCTTTGACCAAGTCCTGCTGCTACTGTGCCAACAATGCTGCTTCTCCAGGTAAAATTCCGAAATCATAAGTATGTAAGTAGCTCACACAAATCAATTAAAATTAATGAAGACTGTGACATATAAAGTAGACATAAATATATGCAGAAATTAGAGAAGGTAAAATATATTTTAAAATTTAACTTCGTTAGTAACAAAAATATAAAATAAACTGTTCTTTGCTTATGGCTTTGGCAAATTTTAGTCTTCTTAATATTCAACATTGGCAAACATGTGGGAAAATGGTGCCTGATTCACTTTACATAGTATTATCAAAAACTTGTAAGGAAGGGCAATTTGGGTATAACTATCAAAACTTTTAAATTGTACGTAAATTTTAGTTCAGCAATTGTACTTCTAGCTAGATGTTTTGTAGAAAAAGTTTCTTGAGCATGACTATAATTAAATCAAATCAAATGAGAAACAATCTAAATGCCAGAACCAGGTATTATTTATAAGTTACATCTTCATACTATGAAATTTTTTGCAGACATTAAAAATAATGTAGGAGACTGAACTTAAGATGGTGGCCAACAGGTCAGTCTGTAAAAATCTGTAAGGAGTCAAGTGACAATAAAGACTCTCCATGTGAGTAGGCGGGCACTGATGGGAGTGTGAAAGTCTGTCTGAGGGGATACTCGGCTGCATGCACACAGGTCCCCCCTCTGAGGGTGACTGCAAGCCACTACCACCCTGAAATTAGAGCGTAGCTTCCAAGATTGCAGCAGAAATATCTGCTGCCTGCGGGAACACACCTGAGAAAAGCCTGCTGAATCCAGTTGATGCCCAGCACCTGGCACCCGGTGCACACCATCACCTGGCATACCAAACCCACTGGACTGTAGGATTTGATTATTGGAGAGAGAGCATCTGGGGAATCCAGAGAGAGGAATACATGCCTGGCGAGGAGTCGCCCAGCTCCTCCCCACAGCCTCCAACTTGTTGCCTAAACCACACAGAAAAACTACTGCCCCAGGCACTCCCTTACCTTTGAAATAGTAGAGAGACCTAACAAGGCAGTGGAAGGGGCTGCGGATAGAGCCCAGAGATCTGAATTCTGTGAATGGCAGATCAACTACTCAGGGTTGGATTGTGGTCCAGAGGAAATATCCTGAGAGCACAAACTTCAGAGGGACCTGAAAGTGCTGAGTTCTAGGTGCCCCACTCCTACTATTATCTAGCCATGGGACAAAGGGTGTGGTCTGAAAAGGATGAGGAAGAACTCCAAAGAGATCAGTGGTGAGTCCAGGGCTGACCTAAACCCCCTCCTCCCCAGCAATCCTCTGAACATCAGACCTACATAGCTGGACCAAAACTGAGAGGGACAAACCCAGATGGAGCCTGAACATCAGTCGCAATAGGAGAACCCCATTCCAGGATAGGCCTGGCTGGGGCAACCTACTGAGAGTACATAACTGGGGAAGAGACTATCTGTACATACCCAACAGAGACCATAGTGGGAGGGGAAGACTGCAGCCCCACCCACCTCCACTGCCCCTCTTTCCCTGTCTCCTTCCCTGAGGTGAGAGTGAAAGAGGTGACTCTGCAGGAGAGATCTGACTAGAGGAACAATTACAGAGCCTGCCACAAGAGGAAAGGTTTTTTTGTCTTTGTTTTTGTTTTTTGTTTTACTCTGTTTTGTTGTTTTAAAATTTTCAATTATTTTTTAATTTTAAACGTTTTCTGTTAGTTCATCTATTTTTAAAACATTTTTCCTTTGTGCATGAATGTGTATGTGAGGCTTTGACCTGTGTCCCCTCCTAAAATTTTTTTTCTCTTTTCTTTCTCCATTTCTTTCTGCTTTTATTTGTCATTCCCTGTTTATGTGTGTATGTGAATGACTGAGTGTTCATCTTTTGATTTTTTTGTTGGTTTTTGCTCTTTTGTTCTTCTGGGGAGTTTTTATACTCTTTTTTTTATAATTTAAGGAGTGTGTCAATATATGTGTGAGGGTTCCACCTGAATCACCCCCTATTTTTTCTGTCTCTCTTTTTTCTTTTTTCTAATTCTCCCCTCTTAGGTCTTTTTATCTTTCTTCTCTATTCACTTTGTACTAGACATGTGTGTGTGTGTGTTTAGTTTCCTCAGGGTTTTTCTGTTGTTGTGGTTTGTTTTATCTTGTTTTGTTGTTATTGCAGGTTGTTTTGTAGTGTGGGTTGGTTTCTGCTCTGCATCATCATATAGAGTGGTGGTGGGAAGTGGATCTCAGGGAAAACATACCACAATAAGTGAACATTTTAATTTGCAGGTAGCATCTGACTCCTAGCACCCCATCTGCCATTTTATTCGCATTTCAAAAACTATAAGAGACAGCAAAGCTTCCTACCCACCATCCTATTTCAAAATAGAACAAATCCAGAGCCCAGATTGGAGAAGAACAGAGGACTGACCAAACATCAGAAGGGAAAGCCTCTCCTACTGACACTGACTAACAGAACTAAAGAAAGAAAATAAGAGATCTATCACAAGTGAGGAAAAGCCAGAGGAAGACCTCAGGCAACTCTAAGTCTACCAAAAACAAAACTGAGAAATCAGACCTTGGTGTCCAAACAATGGAGGTCACCAACGACTGACCCCAGAATACAACAGGGATCAAGGAATGGTTGGAAAGAGTAAATAAGACTCAAGAAAGACAAGATATAACTCTGAAAGAACTTGTAACAGAGATTCTGGCAATAAAAATTTTATCCAGGAAATAAATAACAAGATGATAAACATGGAAAGCAGAATTAATCTAGCTGAAGAAAGAATATCAGAACTTGAACACCAGAGCATGGAATTAACCCAAACTGTAAAAAACATAGAAAAAAGACTTAGAAAGAAAGAACAAAGCCTACAAGAGATGTGTAATTATATCAAGATGCTGAACCTACACCTGATTGGTATGCCAGAAGAAGAAAGGGAAAATGAGAACAACTTAGAGCAAGTATTCCAGGAAGTAATCCAAGAAAACTTTCCCCATCTCACCACAGATGTGACCAACCAATCACAAGAGATACAGAGAACCACCACAAGACATCAAATGAGAAGACCAACCCCTAAACGCATAGTAATTCACCCACACAAAGTATGCACAAAAGAAAAAATCCTAAAGGCAGCTAGAAAGAAAGGTCAGACTACCTAAGAGGGAAATCAATCAAAATAGCAGTAGACATATTGTCAGAAACACTACAAGCAAGAACAGACTGGATCCCTATATTCAAAGTCCTCAAAGAAAAGCAATTTCAACCAAGAATTTCCTATCCAGCCAAGCTCAGCTTCATCAGTGATGGAGAATTAAAATCCTTCCCAGACATCCAATCCCTAAGAGATTTTGCAGCTTCCAGACCAACTCTACAGGAGACACTTAAAAAGGTATTAAGCACAGAAGAAAGAAAAAAAAATGACCATACATTTCCCAAGAGAACAGCAGAATACAGAATCAACAGAGAACGCAGTGCAACAAGACACTTGAAAACACACGCATACACTAACCCCAAGGCCAAAAGAAAACAAGCAAAGAAAAATTTTTTTAAGAACCTCATGACAGGGATAAGCAATCACATTCCAATAATCAGTCTGAATGTGAATGGACTAAATGCAACACTAAAAAGACACAGAATGGCAGACTGGATAAGAAACCATAACCCCATATTTGCTGCAGCCAGGAGACTCATCACACTAGAAGGGACACACCCAGTCTCAAAGTTAAAGGTGAAAAACTGGTTTCCAGGCAAATGAATCACAAAAGAAGGCAGAAGTTGCAATCTTAATCTCAGACAAAATAACCTTTAAGCAAACAAAATTTAAAAAGATGCAAAAGGACACTACATAATGATAAAAGGTTCAATCCATCAACAAGAAATGTCCATCCTACACATATATCCACCTAACACAGGAGCACCAGCATTTATAAAGCAACTACTAAATAAACTAAAAAAAGAGATTGACTCTAACACTATTTTTTTGTTTTTTGAGTTGGAGTCTCACTCTGTTGCCCAGGCTGGAGTGCAGTGGCACACTCCCGGCCACCGCAGCCTCAACCTGCTGGGCTCTGGCAATCCTTCTGCCTCAGCCTTCCAAGTAGCTGGAATGACAGGCACGCACTACCATGCCTGGCTAATTTTTTGATTTATTGTAGAGCAGAGTCTTGCCAAGTTGCCCAGGCAGGTCTTGAACCCGCGGGCAACTCTAACACTATTATAGCAGGGGATTTGAGTACCCCACTGACAGCCCTAAATAGATCATTGAGGCAAAAAATCAACAAGGAGATTCAGAACCTAAACTTGACACTTGGCCAAATGGACTTAGTAGATACCTACAGATGATTCTACCCAACAACCACAGAATATACATTCTACTCATTACCACATGGAACATACTCCAAGATCAATCACATCCTTGGCCATAAATCAAGCATAAACAAGTTCTGTAAGGTAGAAATCTGGCCATGCACATTCTCAGACCACAGGAGGATAAAAATAAATATCAAAACCAACAACACTTCCCCAAAGTCCAGGAGAGATGAACACTAAACAGCATGATGCTGAACAATGAATGAATCAACACTGAAATCAGAGAAGAAACTGAAAGATTCTTGGAAACAAATGAAAATGAAAGAAACATCTTACCAAAACCTCTAGGATGCCATGAAATCAGTTCTAAGAGGGGAATTTATTTCTCTATGAGCACACATCAAGAAGATGGAGAGATCACAAGTGGAGAGTCTCACATATCACCTAAGGGAGCTGGAAAGAGAACACTAAAAAGAATCAAAATCACCAAAATAAGAGCCAAAAACAGGACATTAGAAGGCAATAATATCATAGAAAACAACAACAAAGCAAAAAAGCTGATTCTTTGAAAGAATTAACAAGATTGATGGACCCCCTAGCCAGAATGACAAAGAAAAAGAGAGAGAAAGTCTAAATAAGCACAATCAGAAATACAACAGATAAAATCACAACTGACCCTGAGGAAATACAAAGGATTATCAGAGATTACTATGTACATGTATATGGAAACAAACTTGATAATCTAGATGAAATGGATGACTTTCTGACAGCATACAACCTCCCTTGGTTGAAACAAGAAGACTTTGAGACACTAAATAGAAAAATAAAAACCAGGAAATTAACTCAGTCACACAAAAACTAACTACCAAATAAAGCCCTGGACCAGATGGCTTTCCAACAGAATTCTACAAAATATACAAGGAGGAGCTGATACCAATCCTATTGACAGTATTCTAGGCAATTGAGAAAGATGAAATTCTCCCCAGATCATTTTACGATGCTAACATCACACTGATACCCAAACCAGGAAAAGATCCAACAAAAAAAGAGAACTACAGAACAATATCTCTTATGAACATAGACGCAAAATTTCTCAACAAGATTCTAGCAAATCAGATACAAAAATACATCTCAAAAATCATCCAACATGACCAAGTAGACTTCATCCCCAGGATGCAGGGATGGTTCAACATTTAAAGACCATAAATGTCATTAAATACTTCAACAGATGTAAAAGCAAGAACCACATGATTACCTCATTAGATGCAGAAAAAGCTTTTGATAAAATCCAGCATCCCTTCTTAAAAAAAACTCTCAAACACCTAGGTATAGAAGGAACATACCTCAAAATAGTAAGCACTATCTACAATAATCCCACAGCTAACATACTGTTAAATGGACAAAAACTAGAAATATTTTCCCTGAAAACCGGAACAAGACAAAGCTTCTCACTCTCACCCCTCTTGTTCAATATTGTGTCGGAAGTCCTAGCTCAGGCAGTTACAGAAGAGAAGGAAATCAGGGGTATCCAAATAGGAAAAGAGGACGTCAAGTTATTCCTCTTTGTTGTTGATATGATCCTATAGCTTGATAATCCAAGAGAATCTGTCAAATACCTGCTTGCATTGATAAAGGACTTTGGCAAAGTCTAAGGGTGCAAAATAAATGTGCAAAAGATAGTTGCATTCCTATACACCAACAACAAGCAGGCAGAGACCCAAATAAAAAGGACAATCCCATTTGCAATAGCCACCAATAAAATGAAATACCTTGGCATCTTCCTAACCAGAGAAGTGAACGACCTTTTCAATGAGAATTACAAAACACTGCTCAAATAAATCCAAGAAGACACAAACATATTCCATGTTCATGGATAGGAAGAATCAACATTGTTAAGATGTCCATCCTACCAAAGGCAACCTACAAATTCAACGCAATACTCATGAAGTTACCAACATCATTCTTCTCAGACCTTGAAATGACAATTCAGGAATTCATATGGAAACCTAAATGATCACGAATAGCCAAAACAATCCTTAGCAAAAGAAACAAAGCAGGTAAGTATCACACTTCCAGATTTCAAACTTTACTATAAGACTACAGTAATCAAAACAGCCTGGTATTGGTACAAGAACAGGCACATAGACCAATGGGACAGGATAGAGATTCCGGAAGCAAAGTCTCAATTCCTCAACCAACTGGTCTTTGACAAAGCCTCCAACAAAAACCACTGGGGACAGGAGAGCCTATTTAGTAAACGGTGCTAGGAAAACTGGCTGACCACATGCAGAAGATTGAAACAGGACCCATATCTATCACTATACACAAAAATTAACTCTAAATGGATCAAAGACCTAAACGTAAAACCTCAGACTATAAAATCTTAGAAACCGCAGGAGACACCCTTATGGAAATTGGAACTGGGAACCAATTCCTATTCAGGACTTTAAAACCCAATACCTTAAGAAATAAGATAGACAAATGGAACCTCATCAAATTAATGAGCTTCTGCAAAGCAAAAGAAACCATCAAGAGAGCAGGGAGACAGCCCACAGAATGGTAAAAAATATTTGCCAACTGTATATCTGACAAAGGCCTAACATCTAGGATTTACAAGGAACTCACTGTACCAAAAGAAAAAAAACAAACAGCTCCTTCAAAAAGTGGGCAAAAGACATGACAAACAATTCTCAAAAGAAGATATATGGGCAGCCAACCGACACATGAAAAAGTGCTCAGCCTCACTCATCACCAGAGAAATGCAAATCAAAACCACATTGAGATACCACCTAACCCCTGTAAGAATGACCGTCATTAATAAAACAAACGACAGATGCTGAAGAGAATGTGGAGAAAAAGGAACGCTTCTACACTGCTGGTGGAAATGAAGACTAGTACAGCCTCTTTGGAAGACAATGTGGCAATTTTTGAAAGAACTAGAAATTGACCTTCCATACGACACAGTAATTCCCCTATTGGGAATGTACCCAGAGGATTCCACGAAAAAGAGACCTGCACACATATGTTTGTTGCAGCTCTATTCAGAATAGCAAAAACATGGAACCAATCGTGTTACCCGTCCATGCTGGACTGGTTAAAAAATATGTGGTACATATACACAATGGAATATTATGCAGCCATAAAGAGGGACAAATATATGCACTTTACAGCAACTTGGATGGATTTAGAGTTGATAAAACTCAATGATTTATCACAGAAACAAAGAAATAAATTCCATATGTTCTCACTCATAAGCTGACCTTGAACAATTATAATGCTGTAAAACAATGACTGGCAGTAGTGGAAAACTGTCAGGGGAGGGAACTGGGATTGGTAGTTGAGGGAAACTGCTAGGGGAGGAAGGGGCATACCTCATCAACAAGGGTACCTGCATGATCAATGTTTATATTCCTAACCCTGAATTGTACCTCACATCTTTATATTAAATAAATAATTAATTAATTAAAAATAATGTAAACATCTAAAATAAAGTAAACAGAATATTTCATTAAATAACAATAGCTAAGTTATATCAGTATGATATTGCAACATTAAAATATATGAGATATATATGAATACATGCATATGTGTGCAGAAATTTTATTTAAAAAATATTAACCATGCTTTCTGGATGATAACATTTATTATTTTATGATTATTTTGGTTCTGGGCTTTTAAATACCCATTGCCCATATTTTCTAAAATGAAAAAATAAAACTTTATAATTCAAGCAAACTGAGTGTTATAATTTTTAAACCTCATACTTTCTAACTCACAAATCTAGGAAAATACATTATATTCTCATTGCACTGGCTTATTTTTATACACTCTACTAATACATCAGTTTTATTAAGTTAGTCACATCGATGTTTAGTAAGATTCTGAAGTCAGAGCAATTAAGCAATAATAAACTACTCTCACAAAGCACACAATTTAAATAGCAGAATGCATAAATATACAATTTAATGAACTTTTGCATATACAAATGGCTTAAGTTAAGGTGAAGAGCATTCCTAAAACACTTAGGTAAAGACATAGAACATAACTGTAAACTTGGAAAATTCTTTCGAAAACATTTTCAGTCAACATCCCCAGAACTTTAATTTACGTTCTTAGTGTTTTTCAGTCATAATTAATAGAAATATCTATCATTTTGTTCACATATTACTATGTGCTTACACTTTTGCTACTCTAAATAAAATATCTAATTTAATGACACTAATTCCAATAATAAAATAAAGAATTAGAGAATCATCAATATTAATTAATTTGTTCAAAGTCACAATGTTTAACAGCAAATAGAAATAATTTATTTGGTCCAGCGTCAAAATTGAAACATTTTTTCATGTTATTTAAACTATCATTTTGTTAAACAATGGAGTTTAGTAAAGAACTATATTTACTGACAATAATTTTAAAAGTAGCTTCAGGAATATAGAAGACTAAGAAGTCGCTACCCACTTTCCTGCTAAAAATCCAACAATTATCAACCACTCAGAAACCAATATAACTTTGGAAGAGCTCAAGAGTATCACTAAAAATCTGCAGTGACCCAGTGGAACAACAACAACAATAAAAACAAACAAAGATGACAGTAAAAAAAAAAGAACAGGAGCCAGGCTCAGTGGCTCAGCTTGTAATCTGGCGCCTTTGGGAGGCTGAGGTGAGTGGATTGCCTGAGCCTGCGGGTTCGAGACCCGCCTGGGCAACGAGACCTCATCTCTACAATAAATCAAAAAATCAGCCGGGCGTGGTAGTGCATGCCTATAATTTCGGCTACTTGGAAGGCTGAGGTGAAAGGATCGCCAGAGCCCAGCAGGTCGAGGCTGCGGTGACCGGGAGTGGCCATTGCACTCC
>NW_007252249.1:42225-58629 GCF_000164805.1 Carlito syrichta | reverse complement strand
GAACAGAAAGCATATTACCTGCATTTCCCCTTGCCCTTAATGCCAAGAAGCATATTACCTGCATTTCCCCTTTCCCTTAATGCCAAGAGGAATCTTTGGATACAACTTCTCCATGGGAAAAAGAAGGCTACAGAAACTCTAGCTTTTTGACATTGGTGTAGGCAATACAAATACAGTTTTGGGGTTTGACTCCAAAAGCCTATGCAACAAAGGAAAAGAAAAAGTCAAGTGGGATTGCAACAAACTTCTGTGCAACAAAGAAAACAACACAGTGAAAAGGCAATGCATACAATAAAAAATATTATTTGGAAAGCATACAAGGAGGTCTCCCTCAAAATCTGAATTTATTGATAAAACATTGTGTATGTATTCTTACATGTTTAAATTTCAGTCACCTTCAAAGTACTCTCTATTTGATGAAATACACCCATTGAGACACTTTTCACTGCTAACCATTTTTGAGCTTGTTAATTTTGGTGCCTTTTAGTGCTTCTGCCATTTTTTGTTTAACCTCTTCTACATCATTTCCTTTTGAGAATTTTTTTCATTCTGGGAAACAAAACAAAAAAAGTCACTTGGCACAAGATTAACTGAATAGGGAGGGTGGGGCAGAAGGGTCACCCTGTTTTTTGGTAAAAAACTACTGAACATTCAGTGTGTGTGCATATAAATCACCCTTAATGAAATGGCAAATGCATTGAAAGAACCTCAAAAAAAAAAAAAAAAAAATCCCTTAGGGAGAATACAGTTTTATAACAGCACTAGCTGCACACTGATGCCAATGGGTTCCTAGAACACATACCAAGCAGGGAAGCCTATACTAAAAGGGACTTGCCCTCCAAAGTTAATTCCATTTTGGGGAGTTCTTTCCTCATATATCTGATAAGGGATCGATATCCAAACTATCTCAATAATTCATGTAACTCAGCAATAATAATAATAATAACCAAATTTTCAAAATGGAAAAATAACTTGAATAGACATTTCTCAAAAGAAAATATACAAATTACCAACAGGTATATTTTTTAAATGGTCATATAATTAATCATTAGGGAAATGCAAATCAAAACCACAATGATCTATCAGTTCATACCTGTTAGATTAGTTATTATCAAAAAGACAAAAGATAAATGTTGGTGAGGATGTGAAGAAAAGAGAACCCTAAAACTGCTAGTGGGAATGTAAATTAGTACAATCATTATGGAAAACAGTATGGAGATTTCTAAAGAAATTATACTTAGAACTGCCATATAATTTAGCAATCCCGCTTCTGGATATCTATTCAAAGAATATGAAATTCAGTATGTCCAAGAGATACTGCACCCTGATGTTGTTCATTGTAGCATCATTCACACTAGCCAAGATATAGAAACAACCTAAATGTCAATAAACATATGAATAGATAGAGAAAATTTGATATACGTGTTTGTGTGTGCATAATGAAATATTTTAGCCTTAAAAAACAAAGAAATCATGTAATTTGCAAGAACACTGCAATATGATAAACATGGAGGATATTTCACTAAGTGAAAGAAACCAGAAAACAAATACATCATGATTACTTACACGTGGAATCTGCACACCAGTCTGGGTCACAGAGTGAGACTCCAACTCAAAAAAAAAAAAAAAAAAAGTCAAACTCAAAGTAGCAGGGAGTAGAATGGTGACTGCCAGAAGAAATGGGAAATGAAGACCGGTTGCTCAAAGGGTAAAGTTTCAGCGATGTGAAATGAATAATTTCTAGAAATCGAATACATATTAATTTGATTATAATTGCTAAGAAAGTAGATATTAAATGTTATCATGAAAATAAAATGATAAGTTTTGATATGATAGGTATGTTAATTAATGAGACTGTGATGCTTATTTTACAATGTGTAAACACTAAGTTGTACAGGTTAAATTCTATTTTTATTTATCATTTATATCTTAAAGCTGAGAAAAATAAACTTGAACATAAGATACTTTGTGAAAAAAACAGGACCTGATTGTAAGACTAATTGAGATATCAAATAATGTAAAGCTGACAGATAAACACTGGAGACCTCTAAATACCTGGGAATAGATAATTCTAAAGTGACCTGCATGCTCAGAGACTAGTTTGGATAAGTTTTAGCATAACAGTTTAAGGGTTCCCTTTTCTTCACATCCCAATCATCAAAAAGAAGATTATCTGTCCTTCAGGATTTCAGGACAATTATCTAGATTTTAGAAATTTATTTTATTAAAAAATAAAAATACAATAACACACACCAAAAGGGGAAAAGTCAGGGCAAACACTTACACTGTTTGTTAATCTGATTATAAACAAAATATTCATCCAGAATCTTATAGAAAAGTGAACCGAAGAAAGAATAAATTAATAGAGATATTATTAATCTGAAACTAAATTGAAATTCATTTTAACAACTGTGTATGCACAAGTCTTCACTTCATTACTCTTCAGACAGTTTCATTACTCTACAGAGCTATATAGAAATTTGCATTTCCCCAGGCTATGAGTCTCTAAGTGACTGGCCAGGAGTGAGGCAGCTCCTAGATTCACATTAATGGACCACACACCAATTAGCAGCAGAGGGAAGTAGTCTTTTCAATGCATGCAAATTAAGTATACTATCAGCAGGCTTTTCACTTTTACTAAGGCTTTTCCATGGGCAAATATTCTCTGAAGACCTTTTCTCTCTTCCCTTTGAACTGCAAAAAGAGAGAGAGAGAGAAAGAGAGAGAGAGAGAGAGAGACCGCAAGCACACGTGTGTGCAATTCATCCCAAATTCTGCCCAAGAGATAAATTAAAATGGCTATTTCTATCAGTTGGGGGGGGGGAGGTGATTTTCCACATCAGGGAACCACCATTCAGAGCTCTGTCCTCTGGCTATATGACTCACATGACTCATATTTATTTCCTATAGATTTAGGAAAGCAAGAACTTGAGATGAATGGCATTCTTGACTGCTCACAAAGGATTTTCCTCAAGTCAAACTCCTGCTCTAACTTCTCATAGTACCTATGTCTCCAGATGCTGCATTTGTGACTATTTTGTCAGAAATCTTCAAAGTTGTCGCAGACCCAAAAACAATGAGACAGGGAAGTCATATGTGTTTGGAGGAAGAAGATAGAAAGATTAAACAGACTCCAGAGATCCAAGGGATAGGATCATTCCAGAAAGGAAACTTTAGGGAAAGAGGGTATCCTATAAGGACTCTTATTTTATTTGAGCCATTGACAACTCTACGATATACCAAAAAGGACTCAGGATCAGAATCAGAGTCAGCCAGCTAATCAACCTCTGAACAGAATATTACCACACTGAATAATATGCTCTACATTCCAAAAGTCAAAATCTCATCTGTATTTTAGTTTAATAATACCCATAGAGTAAGCATTCCAAAGCTTTGACCTCAGTTAGCATTATGGGATCGAGCATGCAAATTAGCACAGGCACACAGGCCCTTAAGCAGAATCACACTCATACCAAGTGCAATTGTAAGGTGAACTGTAAAGTTTAAGAGTGGTTTTAAATATAGCTAACTTTTCTTAAGCCCTGTTATGGAAAGCTTCATGCAGAAATCTTTCATGTAATTTCTATATTCTGGAAAAATTTTATATTCTAAAGGACTTTGCCCACTCTTCTCTCAACTCTAAACATTAATAACCCATCATCCCTTGAACACCTCCTATTCCACTCTTTTATTTTGTTGTGCATTCTTTATTTAACGAATCATAGAGGATGTTTTTAAGCATTTTGGATCTGAGAAGATGCTTTGCACACTTTTCCAAACTGTTCTATAAATTACTTACATAACTTAACCTTCCTCTACTGCTAGAACAATAGATCTCAGTCCTTACTGTACATGAGACTCACATGGAATACTAAACAAACAAATAAACAAACAAAATATGCTTTGGACATATCCAAGACAAACTGAAAACTGAATGTCTAGGAATGAGGCCTTAACATTATCAGAACTCCATAGGTAACACTGATATTCATCTGTGCTAAAAAGCCTGTACTAATATTTACTGTCAGGAAAAAAACAATATTAAACACTTGACATTTCAAGTTCACATGAATGGTTCTCTGTTATCCAGTGTTATGATTGCAGATGAAACTGTAGACATTTTGAACAGAGTTTCACATGGCAAACTAAGCAGAATATAAGCAAGAGACTCAATGCCAGGGCTCTAATTCCTGAATCACTCTGTAAGATTGCACGTCATATCTTTATCTTTTTGCAGAACCCCACTCCCCAAAGCAATTTGGAGGATGAAACTTCAAAACAGAAATAATCAAAATACTGCAGCAGGAAATCTGATACAAAGCATGTAGCCCAAGAAGAAAAATATCAAGCAGCATTCATTAAGCTCCCCAAAGCCCCAAGAAATAGTGATTTGAGAACTAGAAAAATATCATCAATTATAATAGTAGTATGTCTTCTAACCTGAAACTATTGTAGGCAATATCTGACGCTTGCAGGCAGAGTTTCTGTTGCTTGTTGTAAGAATATAACTTTTATCTATAAAGACATAGAAGTGCTTCTGATCAGGAATTTGCCTTATAAAATTTTTTACTTCCAACTCTCAAAGGCTTGTATTCAATGACTTACTAATGGTGAATAGCAATGCTATCTGTTGGATAAGACAGCTAAAATATAAGCCCCTCTTTCACATTACATATAAATATATGAATGTTTGTTTGATTGTATTTTTAAAACAAATACTTAGATTGATTTTAAATTGACTTTCTGAAGGCCTCATGCTCACAAAGAAAGTTAGAGATAGAGTAAGCACAGATAAGTGATCATCAACCTCTACTGGACTAGAGCATTTCTGTGAAATCTTGCTTTCATGACAACTTGCTAGTCTACTGTCTACATAACTATGTCAAAACTTAGGTCTTTTCCTATTCAAACCTGCAACCCTTACCTCATAATTTCTGTTTATTCATACATGTTTTAGGTGAAAATGAAACTGCATTAAATTATTTTCTGAGTTCAAGTCTAACATATTACACCACTCATCCACTCTCTTTGCACACAGTGATTCTGATTTGCATCAGGGATGAGCTAATGCTTAGCTGGCATAGTAAAGTCCCAGTTATGCTGGGTTCTCTTTACTGACATTATCACCAAAAATAACATTCTTAAAATGTTGAACAGAGTCTCACATAGCAACCTAATCAGGTTAACTTGTAGAATAATTACTGTTCCATGGAAACGCATTATATCAGAGAACAACTTTATAAATGCATTTGAATTAAAACTTGTTTTACATAATTGCACAAAAAAGAATTTTCCGTGCATCAATGACATATTTGTCTCTGAAGATAGGTAAAACTTGGTGTTAGATGTATGTGTGCTATATGTGGAAAGTAAGAAAATAGGTCTGGTTATCACATTAAACTTATTCAACAGGTGTAGGAAATAAATTGATTAATTCTTTAAAGAATAAAGATAAACTGGTTGAAACATATAATTCATTTATTCCACTGGGAAACCACCACTTTTGTTATTTCTTTAAAATGTATTTTAATTAAAGTTATGCAAGTACATATATAATTTACAATCCAAAAAGTGATATCAGGCTTATAGGAAATTGTCCTCTTCTATTATACTGTACTGCACAACCCTATAATACTTCTCAGAAGCAACCACTTCTGTATTTCAAAATGGTTTGCTTATAGTGCTATTTGCAATAAGTGATTTTACATTTCTTTCATGGTAGATAAATATTGGGCTCTCTGATTGTCTCAATTTTCTCCCATATCTCTTTTATTCCCTTCTCTGCTTCTTCCAAATTTGGCATAATTTTTTTTCATTGTGTAATCAGAATAATGTTATTCCTACTACATACTTGTTCACTGTTGCATTAAGTGATATATGGTTTCTTTTTCTACACAACATTTTGCTCTTGCTAGATTTTATGTTTGCTTAAATTGTTTTTTGGTATAGGTTTCTATGTTTGAAGGAGACCCCAATTTTGGCTAAGTAAGCGTTCTAGGAACCCATTAGCATCAGTGTACCAGCTAGTGTTGTTGTGAGAGTATGTTTTGTGTTTCCATGAATTTTTTTTGGAAATTCAACTCACTTGCTCATTTCATGACCAATGATTTATAAGCACACCTGCCCACATTGCACTGAGTGTTCAGCAGTTTTTGACCAAAAATGACATGACCTTTGTGCCCACCCTCCCTATTTACCCAATCTCACCCCAAGTGACTTTTTCTTTGTTTCCTCGATGGAAAGAAATCCTCAGAGGGAAATGTTTTGCCAATGTGAAAAAGTTGAAAACATAAATGTCAGGAGAACTGCAAGGCATCGAAATCGGTAAGTTCAAAAACTGTTTTGAGCAATGAAAAAGTGTCTTGATTGGTGGTTGTATTGCATCAAATGGAGATTACTTTGAAGGTGACTGAAGTTTAAACATGTAAGAATAAATATACAATTTTAAATAAAATTCTGGGGTTTTGGGGGCCCCTCCTCGTAGAGATTAATATTTTCCTAAATCCTTAAACAGATCTTCCAAACACATATCAGTGTTATTTTTCAAATATTCAAAACAATTTTAAATATTTGCTCTTCAAATATTTAAATGAGCCTGGAAACCTCTTGTATTCATGTTACATACAAATATTTTAATTCACCTCCCTTCTGGGTATCACTCTAGATTACCCAGAGCCTAGAATGGTCTACCTTTCTCCAATTTAATGGATTTTTTTCTCTAGGTAATTGCTACATATATGCCTATATGAATTGTTTTTCTAACAAATCCGTTTTTCCTTGATACCTCTTCTGTGTGAAACCACTTGTTTCTTTGACCCCATGTTTGTCTCTTTCTTAGTTTATACCTTAACTTTTTAAATAGTATGCATTAATTAAGGGTGCGTGGCTGGCAAACATTTTAAGACCATTAATGTCGGAAAATTTCTTTATTCCCTTCTTTTATTGTATTAATAATATGTTTGGTCATCAAGAATGCTTTTTTTAATTTTAAAGATGTGGGGTACAATTCAGGGTTAGGCTTACAGATGTTCATTATGCAGGTACCCTTGTTGATGAGGTGTGTCCCCCCTCTCATAGCAGCTTCCCACTACTGCCAACCCCACCCCCCCCACCTCCCAGCAGTTTCACACTGCTGCCAATCCTTTTCTTATAGTATTATGCTAATCATTCAATATCTGCTATCAAGAGATTAGGGAGATATCAAGAATTCTAATTCAGAAAATGTTGTCCTTCCAAATTTTGAAAATATTTTTCTGCTGACTTTTAACTTCCTTCGAAGTTTTTGTGTTTTTTTTTTGGTCTTTTTCATTTTCTGGAAACATTTACTACATTGTCAAGTTGTAGTAAAATTGTACAATGATGTTCATTATTGTGTCTTTTATTTTTCTTCCTTTACTGTATTGGATCATCTATGAAATTATAAATATAAATATTCATACTCTTCAATTCCAGGACATATGAATTTTCAGAGAATATCTACTTTCTATTTTCTATAATCCCTGTTAGTTGAGTCTTGGACTTTTTAGATATTTCTTAATTTTAATATATTTTATCTTATTTGTGTCTGTGTTTTCATTTTTGTTTTTTCCTAACATATTGGAGAAATTCTAACAGTTTTACAAAAGATGTTATAACTCATTTATGAGATTTATAATGTTATCTACTATATGCTAAATACTGGGTTTTGCAAATTACGCACATCATCTTTTTTAATGTTTACAACTTTTAATAGTAGAAAATATTACCATTTTATATAGAAAGCTATCAGGATTCAGTTTTTAATGCTGATTAATTCCAATTATGTAAATATTGTTTTCAGTTTTTGACAAGTAGCATGTCATGATTATGTTTTTTATTTCCTATATAACTTTTTGTTGATAAATGTCAGTGGCAGTTCAGTTTGACCAAAACTTCCAGACACCACAGATAGTTATATAAGACTACTGAGAATAGAAGTGCTACTTCATTATCTATAAAATTTTATTATTTGCAATTCTTTTATTAATATATTATCATCTTGGTTTTTTTTTTTTCCCGATGTTTTAAAAATTACTCTTCTTAAGGACAGGGACAAGTTTTTTATTTTCTTTATCACACAGAGTCTACCTCCATGCCTGGAAATGTAATTGCAAAAATTGCCTATAATTGTAAAAACCTTTGCAATGCAAACAATTTCTGCTTATATTATTTTATATGCAAGTATCAACATTCATATATTTAGAGTTTTTAAAGTAGAACTTGCCTGTAGGCATTTTAATATTTGCTTTAGTTTTCTTATCCATAGGAAAGATATAATGATATTATATGCTTCCTAGCACTCTTGTAGAATTAAAATATATTTCATGTGCAGTGCTTAGCATACTGATACATATAAAATGGTAACTATTCATGCTGTCATTATTATTCTCGCCTTCATTACCTTCATTATGAATGATGTAAGAATAATTCATTCTTGTTGATTGAACTAGATTAAGACTAAACACAGATAATACAAAAAACTTTAATATTGTGATAAAATGCCTTAAAATATCATGGCTTTAAGTATTGTTTTGTCTCTGAACATGAAGCACATGGTGACAAATTTAATTTGAAAATTAATTCAAATCAATATTTGGAGCTACTGAATAAATATTCCTTCAAATACTATAATATTCAAGAGTCCAGATATTTTTTACTAGGAAATTCATTTATTACATAAAGTTATTAAGCTTTATTTCTTGATAATAACCTTTGGTTATTATCTCCAATCTAAATTACTTTCTCACTCCTTTATGAGTCTATAGCATTTTGTTGTGTGCTTATTAAAATGTCTATCACAATTTGCTTTAATTTTTTTATTAATTTTTGTTTTGCCTCATTAGTAGGGCCAAGCATTTTGTATAAAAGGTCAATAACACCTATATTCTTTGTATTTCTTCCAGCAACTAAAATAACATTTCAGCTGTGAAAGCAACTTAGAAAATGAAGCAAAGCAAAAAACTATGTTGAAGTGAATGTATATGATAACTGTAACATTAAGATTAAATTTATATAGCACAGTTATATAAAAGCTACATACTACAACCTGTTTGCCTGAGACCCTACAAGATTCCTCAAGTCAGAATTATTTCAAAGTTGGTATTCCTCAAACTTAACATACATGTTATTTTTGCATACAGAACACATGCTACTGCCAAACCCTGTTATGTGCTTGTAACTGAGTCTCCAGTTGTGCTTATGGATTTGTATAGATCAAACTAAACCCACTTTGTGTTGTTCTAATGAGCAGTCACATACACTTCCAGCAAGCATTCTACTAAGGTCATAGAACACAACAAAACTAACAGACACATAAATGGATCATACACTATACATGAGCAGCATACTCTACTGGTGATGTGTCTATGAGCTATAAGTAATGCTCATTAGACTTACTCTTTCTAGAATCAGGTAGTATTTATTTCATTGTTCTTCTAAGTAAAATTGAAATGCAAGAAAACAATAACACTAGAAAGCACGAACAAGATGGTGGTGCTAACTAAACTTTAGAAATACACTGAGTATTGGTCTAAGTAATTTTTTACTTGAATATATTTAAAAATTGGGAGTCCAGGCAAAAGATATAGACAGTTCTCAAAAGAAGGCATATGAGCAGCCAACAGATACATGAAAAAATTCTCAGCCTCACTAGTCATCAAAGAAATATAAATTAAAATTACACTGAGATACCATCTAACTCCAGTTAGAATGGCCATCATCCATAACTCAAAAAATAACAGATGCTGGAGAGAATGTGGCCAAAATGGAACACATCTACACTGTTGGTGGGAGTGTAACCTAGTACAACCTCTGTGGAAAACTGTGGTGATTCCTAAAAGCTCTAAAAATAGACCTTCCACATGACCCCGCAATCCCTCTACTGGGAGTATACTCAAATCACTCTGTAAAAAAGATACCTGCACATTTATGTTTATTGCAGCATTGTTCACAGTAGCAAGAACATGGAATCAACCTTGCTGCCCATCAAAAGAGAACTGGTTAAAAAAAAATGTGGTACATATACACAAAGGAATATTATGCAGCCATAAAGAAGAACAAAATCATGAACTTCACAGCAACCTGGGTGGACTTAGAGTCTATAATATTGAGTGATCTTTCACAGAAACAAAGAACTGAGTGTCACATGTTTTCACTCATAAGTGGACCTTGAATAACTATCATATACTTTAAGAAAAGGATTGACAGTAGTGGGAAAATACGGGGGCATGGGGGTGTGGGGAAGTGGGATTGGCAGTAGTGGGAAACTGCCTGGGGAAAGGGGACATACCTCATCAACAAGGGTAACTGCACAATGAATATTTGCATACCTAACCCTGAATTGTACCCCACAATTTTAAAATAAAAAATTTAAAGGTGAAAAAAAAATTGGGGAGGACAAATGTGCTCAATTGTATATTCTACCAAATATTTAAGAAAATATATACCCATTCTCTACAATCTTGTTCAGAAGATAAATGCAGAGAGAATGCTTTCTCATTCATTCTGTGAAGGCAGTATAACCTTAATACCCAAACAGGACAAAGACATTTTAGGAAAAAAAAAAAATACAGACAAATGCATTTAATAAATACAGATGCAAAGCCCTCAACAAAATATTAGCAAATCAAATCCAACAATGTACAAAAAGGATTGTTCATCATGACCAAGTAAGATTTATTCCAGGTATGCAAAGTTGGTTCAACATTAGAAAGTCAATTAATATAGTACATCACATCAATAGGTTAAGAAAGTAAAATCACATAGTCACATAAATATATGCAAAATATGCATTTGACAAAATTCAACATGTATTCATGATAAAAGTTATCAGGAAACTAGGAATAGAAGGATCTTTTCCTATCTTGATAAAGGCCATCTGCAATAAAATTTACAGCTAACATTATGCTTAATGATGGGAAACTAGTAGCATTCCTTCTTAGATCAGAAATAAAACAATATTGTCTATGCTTATTACACCTTTTAAATATTATACTGGAAGTCTTAGCTTGTGCAATAAAACAGGAGAATGAAATAAATTGTATATAGTTTGGGAAGAAAGAAACAAAACAAAACTCTCTTGTTCAAATATAACATGATTGTCGATGTAGAAAATGCAAAATAACTGACAAAAATATCCTGAAATTACAAGATAATTATAGCAATATTGTAGGATATAAGGTTAATATTAGAAAGTCAATCACTTTCCTTTGTATACCATCAATGAAAAAATGAAATTCGAACACCACGATTAGCACCTAAAATGTGAAATGCTAAGTATAAATCTAACAAATGATCTGTGCGATCTATATGAGGAAAACCATAAAACTCTGATTTTAAAAAAAACAAAGAAGAAACAAATAAATGGGGCAATATTCCATTTTTGTGAATAGGAATACTGCAACATGTAAAGATGTCAGTCCTTTCCAACTTGATCTACAGATTCAAAGCAATCCCATTCACAATTTCAGCACATTCTGTAAAGAGGCAAAAGACTCAGAATTGCCAGCACAGTATTGTAAGGGGAAGAACAAAGTTGGAGGACTGGCACTAACTGAATTAAAGATTCATTATAAGCCGGGCTCGGTACTCAGCCTGTAATCCCACACTTTGGGAGGCTGAGGTGAGTGAATTGCCTGAGCCTGCGGGTTCGAGACCCGTCTGGGCAACTTGGCGAGACCGTATCTCTACAATAAGTCAAAAAATCAGCTGGGCGTGGTAGCGCATGCCTGTAATTCCGGCTCCTCGGAAGGCTGAGGCGGAATGATCGCTGGAGCCCAGCAGGTCAAGGCTGCAGTGGCTGGAAGCAGCCACTGCACTCCAGTCTGGGTGACAGAGTGAGACTCCAACTCAAAAAAAAAAAAAAAGATTTACTATAAAGTTATAACAGTCAAGACAGTATTTTATTAATGAAAAAATCAGGTTAAAAGAGAAATGGCACAGAACAGAGTGCCCAGAAATAGACCCACATAAATATAATCAACTGAAATTTGACAAAAATACAAACACAATATGAGGTATAAGAGATAGTCTTTTCAACACATGCTAAAACAACTAAACATAAACATGGTAAAAATAAAAAAAGAGGAATAATTTAGACATAGACTGTATATTTTTCACAAAAAAACTCAGAATAAATACTAAATATGCATGTAAAATGTAGATCTATAAAACACTTAGAAGATAACATAGGAAAAAATGAGCATGGCTTCAGGTATGGTAGAGCTTTTTTGTTTTTTTAACACAACAACAAAGCAGAATCTATGAAAGACATTGTTGATAATACGATCATCATTACAATTAGAAACTTCTGATCTGCAAAAGACGTTATCAAGATAATAAGAAGACAAATCACAGACTGGGAGAAAATATTTGCAGAAGACATATTTGATAAAGAATTGTTGTCCAAAATATACAACAAGCTTTTATAACTCAACAATAAGAAATTTGAAAACATAATTCAAAATAGGCAGAAGAGCTGAACAGACACCTCACCAAAGAGGTGCAGTATGATTTTAACCACATAAGATTTTGGATAAGGCAAAATTATGGAGAAAACAGAAAGATCTGTTGCCAGAGTACAGAGGATTTTTAAGGCAGGGAAACTATTCTGTCTTATACTAGAATGGTGCATGGTGGATACATGTTATTTGACATTTATCAAAACCCACAGAATGTACAATGCCAAGTGTGAACCTGAATGTAAGCTATGGACTTTGAGTGATAATGATGTGTCAATATAGGTTCATTGATTATGAAAGATATTCCACTGTGATGTGGGATGTTGATATTGGTGGAGTATATATGGGAATTCTCTGTAATTTTGGATCAATTTTGCTGCAAGTATAATAATACTTTAAAAAGTGCATGTAAAAATGTTGATGGAGATAGTATGCATTCATTTGACATAAGGTCAAAAACAAAAGAAAACAAAACACCTAAGGCACAAACACTCATTCCCACAGACAAACATATACACACATTAAAGACTTACCTCCATTCTCCCTCAGGAATGAGTGCTTCAAATAGACCTGGGGAAGGCATTCTTTGCTGCCACAAAAACAAACAAACAAAAACAAAAAAAATAACAACAAAGAAACGGTTTTATATATCAGTTTGTTAACTTTGAAATATGCCCCTGGACCCCTCAGCCCAAGATGTAAAATCTGTAGGCTTGGGTAAGACTTTCACTTGGGATTTGTTTATAGTTTTTCCATATGAGCTTCTGTCATTCTACTAAATTTCTATCAGCCATAAATTTTCCACTTGGAAATTCCTCTTGATTTCTGAACATGAAACCACTGCAAGTTATGGGCAGTTTGGGATTTCTTTTTCAATTTCCTCAAGACTGAGAAATATGCTGCACCACTTAGACTATAGCCATGTATTAGCAATCTACACTTTCTGCCTTTGATGGCTGACAGCTCAGTGAGGGAAAATAGTATTTTGAAAGCTGTGGGAATTCAATCATCGACTATGCTCTCATGGGCTCTCTTCCAAGGTATTGAGCCTGATTAAAGGAAATGTCACTTTTGGAAGTGTGCATTGCTATCAAACAAAAGGGTGAAAAAAAAACTACACACACACACACACACACACACACACACACACACACACAACCACCACTACCAACAAAACAGCATACAGTAAGGACCCATCTATATTCCATCACAGCCATCTCACCTTTCGTTTTTTTTTTTTTTTTTTTGAGTTGGAGTCTCACTTTGTCGCCCAGACTGGAGTGCAGTGGCCGCTCCCAGTCACCGCAGCCTTGACCTGCTGGCCTCCGGCGATCCTTCTGCCTCAGCCTTCCAAGTAGCCGGAATTACAGGCATGCGCTACCACACCCGGCAGATTTTTTGATTTATTGTAGAGATGAGGTCTTGCTGCCCAGGCGGGTCTCGAACCCGTCACCTTTCGTTTTTTGTTAACATTTATTTTCTTTCATTGTAAGATGTGAGGTTGTGCAATAGAGTGTGTAAGTGTGTGTGTGTGTGTGTGTGTGTGTGTGTGTGTGTGTGTACAAGTTTTTGTATTGAGAGTTATCAGGACAAATATAAAATTAAGATATAACTAAATCACTCACTCACCTTTTTTATAGTTAGAAGGCAGCAAGAAAGCAAAAGAACTCCTCTACTTGCAGAACTGGGTATGAGACCAAATCTTGGAAGGTCTATTGATATAGGAAGTAATAGAGTTATTAAAGATATAAAAACACAGTCATGGCCCAGGATTCACAATTTAGATGTTTGGAATCAAAAAGAGTAACACTAACAGTCCAAGGTTTACATCCTCTCACATGTATCTTGAGAAAATAGGACAGAACATGAGGTAAAATATGTTAAACCTGGGAGGCTGTATAATCTGCAGGCCAATGAGGGCAGCTTGTTTTTGTTTGCTTGTATTTTTCAGAATAACTAGTGCTCACACATAAAAGACAAAAACCAAACTCATATTTAAAAATCAGAGGTATACTAGAGTTCCCCAACTCTGGTATACTAGAGTTCCCCAACTGCAACTGACCTTCACTAGGTGTGGATATGGCTTATGTGAAGGTGTTTTCCAAAGAGTCAACAGGAGGACAGCATAGCCTCATAACCTCACCAGCCAGAGCCTAGAATCAGCTGCATGATTGCTCAGTGACTGGTTTCACAATGTTTCTGTTGTGCCTGTAGGTCAGGTCCCCCGAGCTATTCTTATGACGCTAGGTGGTATAGCAAATTCAAGGGCTTGTGTAAAGGCTCCTTCATAGCCAGCAGAAAGAGAAATTTGAATGTAAAAGAGAGCATGAGACAGAGAGAGACAAAGAAGAATAAAATTCCAGTTAAGAGGATCCTGCAAATCAAAATTTAGAAACCCTGTGGCGCCGGTCTCGGTGGCTCAGCCTGTAATCCCGCGCCTTTGGGAGGCTGAGGTGAGTGAATTGCCTGAGCCCACGGGTTTGAGACCTGCCTGGGCAAGGAGACCTCATCTCTACAATAAATCAAAAAATCAGCCGGGCGTGGTGGCGCATGCCTGTAATTCTGGCTACTCGGTAGGCTGAAGCGGAAGGATCGCTGGAGCCCAGCAGGCCGAGGCTGCGGTGGCCGGGAGCGGCCACTGCACTCCAGTCTGGGCGACAGAGTGAGACTCCATCCAACTCCAAAAGAAACACTGTGAAGCAATTAAGAAGGAATCAACAAAAATAACTTGCTAAGTTAATTTTAAAGCAAGAAATCTTAGGTTCCAGAAGATAAAAACAAAAGAATGTCACTAGTGAAGAGAATAAAGAATATTGATACATATGCAAACAAAAGGCTGGAGCATGCAGGTGGAATCAATTAGAAGTCGTTGAAATTGGGAAGAACTCACCCTGAATGTAGACAGAATACTTCAAAAGATGAAAAGTCGTTCAGAACGATTAGAATGGTTTAGCAGGCTTTAATATATTTATTCACTAAACATTCAGTAAGAAGAGAATAGATAGAATGGCAGAGAAGCAATATCGGAAGTGATACTGACTGATAATTTTCTAGAACATAAGAAAAACAATATAGTCCACAGTCTAAAACAGCTGAGTTTTATTGACTGTCAAGTGGAAAAAATTAAAATCAGTCTATAACTATATACATTGTAGTAAAGCTATGGAACGTTAAGGTTAAAGACAAAAATCTTACAAACTAGCAGATAAAAAGACAAATTACATATACATAGATGATGACACATAGCAGACTTCTCCTTTACAAGGATATAAGCCCAAAGAGTGTGGAGTAGCATTTCAAAATATTGAGTGAAATTAACTGCCAGTCTAGAATTCTACAGCCAGTTAACTTATCACCCAAGAGTTAGGATGAAGTAAGAAAAAAACAAAATCACTCAGATGTATAAATGCTAATGAGTTTATCACTTATCATCTTTCTTGAAAAGACTACTAAAGGAGGTACTTCAACATACACAAAAGTCAAGAGTATAGAAATCTGGTGCAAGAAAAATTCTGAAATATATTTGTAAATGTAATTCAATATTATTTGCAAAGCAATAAGTAATTTTGTGCTTAAAACTTTTAGAACACAATAAAAAAGAGCACAGAGTGAAGCATTAGGAGGTGTAAAAAATGGGAGACTTTATCCCTTTGGGAGGAACAAAATGATACTTAAAAAAAATTAGGCTTATTAGAAATATGTATAACAAGGTATGCATACTAAAATGTAGGTGTAATCAATTAAAGTATTATTAGGGTAGAGGAAATTTTACCCAAGCAAAGTATAAAATTAGAAAGAAAGAAATATGTCTAAATATATTAAGTACAATAAAAACAGAGAGTAAGTTTGTTGCAATACAATCTCTTAGACTTTTTTTTTTTTGAGTTGGAGTCTCACTCTGTCGCCCAGACTGCAGTGCAGTGGCCGC
>NW_007252249.1:0-42019 GCF_000164805.1 Carlito syrichta | reverse complement strand
TCCAGATACTTGGAAGACTGAGGCGGAAGGATCGCCGGAGCCCAGCAGGTCGAGGCTGCGGTGGCCAGGAGCGGCCACTGCACTCCAGTCTGGGCGACAGAGTGAGACTCCAACTCAAAAAATAAATAAATAAATAAAAGCTATACGCTCCTTGCAAGAATTACTTTTAAAAAATTTACAGGATCTTTATAAATAAAATAGGAGATATAAGCAAGATAGCAAATAGTAACAAAAGAAGGCTGGTATAGTAGTATTAAACAGACAAAATAGATTTTTAAAAAACCATCTGCAGTTTCAAGCAGTGACTTTGCAATTACAAATAATTCAACATGAATTAAAACAATTATCGCACTGACTATTCTAGGCACCTAGTCACCATGAGAGAGACTTCATCTGGAAGCATAGCTCAAATACCTTTAGGACTTCATTGTCAGGGGACCACTGGTGCTAGTCTTTTCCTCTTGATCGTTCTCATTATACTTCATATGTCTCAAAACCTGGAATTTACATTTTTTTACAGAAAGTACAGATTCTTCCATTCTAACTTTTCCATTATAAATATTTAAATAGCTCAGTATAATAGACTAACTGATCCAAGATACTAAAACACTTAATGGCTGAAATGGAATCTTTCATTGCAATGTTTCTCTCAGTCAGAGAAACACCTCATGAAGGGACAGCAGAAATAACCTGCTGGGAAAGGAGAAGAAAAACTGATTAAAAAAAAAAATTATGATAATTCTTGACATAATAACCATTTTCTCAGTAAATGAATTCCTAAAGAGAAGTAGGATATTTAATCTTTCTACATTTATTTTTGTTGTTCATAGAATCCTACCACATAGAATAAAATTTGGATTAAAAAATAATAAGCTGCAAAGAAGATATCACACCAGAGTCATTTACTTTCTTTTTGCTAACATCGTATTTTTCTGTCTAAAACTCCAAAATAAAGGCAAAATATAGTATCATCTCCAGGAACAGTGAAAATATTTTCCCCTTTATTCTACTGCACTAGAATGTGATTTACTTGTAAATATAACTTATATTTTCAAATATTAACTTCAGGCTGCACTTCCAGACCAGTTATTCTAAGGGGATACATCCTCAGAGGGACAGTTCAAGAGCACACTGGCACTTCATCTTTGGTATCCCAGCTGCTATAAGACCTGCAATTTCAGGTTCCACAAGAGAAAATGTAAGTGTCATAATGTGACCCAAGCAGATTTACCTTCAATTATTTCTGTTGGTGGGCTCCTCATAAATACAATGTCCCCTAACAAATTTCTCTTGGGTTTTCGATGTATTGTGTTTTTACCTTTGCAGTCGATTTTACTTCTTCTATTAATCTTTGCCATGTTCTCATTCCCTCTGATGCTATACAAGTTTTCATTTTGCTCTGCCTAGACTCCCATAACAACCCCTCAACTGGTCTTCTTTCCTCCATTCTCTGTCCGTTGCAACCTCTCCTTTGCATCATAGACAGAGCAGTATTTCCAACATGTATAAGTGACCATATTGGTGCTTTAAACATAATTAGGTGCTTAAAACAAAATGTGTAAAAAATAATAAAGTTGAAACTCCTCAGTTTAATGTGAAAAGATTTCAGTGGTCTAACCTTTCAATATACCCGGTTTCATCTCTTTCCCCTGCCTTAAATGTATGTCATACAGTCATACCAATTTACTAACCTTTTTGTTTTTTGAGTTGGCGTCTCACTCCTTTGCCCAGGCTGGAGTGCAGTGGCACGCTCAAAGCCACTCCAGCATCGTCCCACTGGGCTCAGGTGATCCTTCCGCCTCAACCTTCCAAGTAGCCAGAATTACAGGCGTGCACTACCATGCAAGGCTAATTTTGTATTTATTGTAGAGGCGAGATCTTGTCCATTTGTCCGAACTGGTCTCAAATCCGCGGGCACTTGCCTCGGCCTCGGCCTCAGAAAGTGTTGGGATTACAAGCTGAGCCACCCTTTTCTCTTAACGCATCAGTGGCTTGCATCTTTCTATGTCTTTGAACACACTGTTGCCAAAGCTGAGGATCCTTTATTCGTCCTTAAATGTCTTTAAGTCGTCTTTTAATGAATGGTTTTAACCTTTAACAAAATAAATTAAGCTACTTTTTATGTCATTGTTCCATAACACTATGTTCATTCCTGTTTTGTAACATGCCGTTATTAAATTGTGAGCTGGATAAGAAATCCAGTGTGATGTGCCAGAAGAAATATGATGATCAGACCTGGACAACTTGATACAGTGAAAATATAATTAAATTTAGATTTTTGAGTGAATCTGTTTTCCCAGAATGTGAATATTCAATTGATTAAATTTTTCCTCCCACCTTAGCTTGGTGCTGGTCATAAATATTTGGCAGGGGATAGTTTAAATGCAGGAGTGAGGAAGAGGATTTCAAAACTCAGAATCAAAGAGAGCTTTCATCTAGATCTGCTCACCAGAGTACATATTAAAGATGACATTAGATAAATGAACAAAACCTCTGTCAGTTACAACTCTTGTGACCCATGTACAATTTGTTTATTTTGATCTTATTTTTTTATAGCTATAATATAAAGTTGGCAATAGTTTCTATTTCATAGTTAATTTAAATATGTAATTATTATTGTTATATAATGCTGTCTTGACTCAGTTTTAGGCCTTGGCTAAAGTCTAGTTAATTTCCCTAATCACTTCCTTTGTTACATTGTCATACTCTGGGCACATTATGCACCAATTCTAACTTGCCCTGAGGCCAAGTACAAGAGAATTAAGGGTGCCCTCTGTGCTCTGGAGACTATAGTTATTCAAATTATCCATTGCACAGGGAGGATCCTAGCTAACCTCATCTCACTTGCCAAATGTCATGAGCTGCCTTCTAGAGTGGCAGTTTGCTGTAATCCTGGACGTGGTTGCCATCGCCTAAATGACCCTTGGTGGCAGCCTCCTCTTGTCTGAAGTTCAAAGTAACAAAGAGTTTTACCTTTCAACTATTTGAGTATTAGTGTATTGTGTTCCATCATCAAAGGAATCTTTAAATTTTATAAAATAATAATACATGTTAAGAACCATGCACAAAGTTGAACAAAATGGTGGCTATCGGTACATATTTTTTTTTTTATTCAATGAATTCAACAGTAAGACCAATTGAGATGTAACCCAGACAGATTATTGTGTTCTTTAAAACCTCTGAATTACCATTGAAATATTTACCACTAGGCCAGTCGACCATAGAGATATGTACTCTGTCATCTAGATCTTCTCAAGGGATACTTCTCCCGTTTATTTGTTTAGTTTAAGAAATAATAGAAATGCCAGTCACAGAAATTGACAAGTTACCTTTTATTTACAGCAATTGAAATGATGGATGTCATTCCAATTCCATTCCATATTTTATCCTAACCCATGCATAAATTATATTAGAAAAAGATTAGAAATGAAAGAAAAGCCACCGACATGACAATTATGCTACTATCAACCATTGTTTTCTCAGTGGGAAAATGGCCATTACTCTGTAAATATTTTTGGTAGAATATTTGGTAATTTGGGTAGAATATTTGCTACAAATGTCATTCAGAATGTGTTATTTACATCACAAATGGAAATTTATCTTGATTACTATTTATGCTGAGATTTTAATTTTCTTCAGAATATAAAATATAGGAACAAACAAGTAAACATACTTATTGGCATCACCAATGTCAATTTAAATTTATTTAGATCTGACTTCTTTTTCCAACACTCTGATGCTAATTTTAATAATAGGTATAGAGTTTGTTTTCACTCAGTTATTTTTTTTTTATTTTTTGAGAGAGAAAGATTTCACTAATGTTGCTCAGGCTGGTCTCTAACACCTGGCCTCAAGGGATTACAAGCATGAGCCACCATGCCTGGCAGTATGAATTATTAATTGAGCACTTATACTATCAGACACCATGAAAATTTAGATCTGCTGACCCCAGAACTGAAGTTGCTTTGAAGTAAGCAGCAATTAGCTCTGTAGAAAATTATCTGTTGTTTTCCCCTTGAAGTTGACTCTCTCATGCCTCCAAGTCATTGCCTTTTTCTATGTTCTATATATTTTTTCTATTTTCTTTATCTAAATAATTGTCTTATTTCACTTTTTTCTCCTTTTCTTTCTATCCAAAACATCCCCAAAGCTAAGTTCTTGAGTTTTACTTTAATGTCTACTCTCTCTTTCTTATTTGATTGACATTTGTTTAAGGCTTCAGTTCCATGCAGATTGCCATTTTCTGAATGAACATTTTAAAAATCCCATTATAACCTCACACTCAACACTAACTGAATGTTCTTGGATCCAACGTTCTTCTAAATGCAAATAGAGTGCTATTTTTAAAACACAGATCTCATTCTATATTCTTTTGATTTATACTTTTTAGTAGTTTATTACTGCTATATGGTCCAAGATCCGTTGTATGGGAAAAATGAAAGTGTGCTTCATGGTCTGATTAGTCTCTAACACACTCAACCTGTCTCTAAATACTTCCTTATTATCCAGCCATAGACTTGTGTACCAGTTTCCTATTTCTCATTAACTTCAAAAATCATCACATGTTTCTTTGTGAGGATTTCCTTGCTCCAAGACATTATATTAAGCACTTTTACTTTGGTAAAAATGCTACCTAATATTTGTATTTTAACCAACATCATTTTCAGTTAATATTTATGTGTGTCTTTTCTTCTGCAAAGGGAGAGTTTTGAAAAAAGGAGTCACAGCTTTTGCAAATACTTAGCCCTCCACTCCTCATTTAGAAAGCTCTTGTTCCATAATAGGTACTAAATGAATTTTTAATGAATAAATGGAAATTGCAAGTAGTATATTGATGAGATGGGAGATGAAGAAAATGAATTTTTTTTTTTTTTCTGAGAATTGATTACCTTCATTCAAAGACCCTGATCCTGGAACTCTTAATTATTAATAAGAAACAACTTACATGATAGTTTCAAGACAGTTGTCTACCTTCCTGTCAAACAGGTAACTAGGTTTAGCAGTATCGGGATTGTGGTTGAATCCTTTCTTGGAGTGGGATCCTGAATTTTTTCCAACAGAGCAGAATGAAACTCTAGCTAAAATGTAGCTACAGGCTCTTTATACCATCACTTAAATTACCATTAAGATTCAACTACAGCACATGATCTTTTAAAAAGTGACAAAGGCTATATTTCTCAGTTACATAACTAGAGCTTATCACACTGAAAAACAATTGAAACCATTCACATTCTTTCCCCATCACTTCTGGGTAGAAGAATTATTTTCACATCAGCTGTTTTATATTGGCTACAAGTACAGAATCAACACACTGAAGACCAAGTTTAATTTGTTCATCCTCAGGAGGAGTATAAAGGTTATATATTGAGAGATTGAATTCAAAAGTATACTCCAATCAAAGATAGTTTGGCTTTATCTTTTATGCATAAGTATAACACCCTGATATATATTCAGCAAAGACATATTACTGTTTCTGTCATGTGCAGGGATATAAAACACAGAAAATAGTTGCTCCAGCAATGATATCTTTCAGTTCTCTCTGTAAGGTGGCATATATATAAACCGGGACAGATTGTAAGTTAAAAATTTTACATTCTGCCACTTTCAGTGTCAGATTGCATCCAATGCCAAACATATTAAGACTTGTCACATCATTATACAAATTACTGGTAAGGCTATCTAAACTTTTCTAATATTACCACAACAAATTATCATAAATTTAGTGGCTTAAAACAGCATTCATTTATTATCATATTTCTATGGGTGAAAATTCTAAGCACAGTTGGAGCCTCTGTGCAATGACTTGAAGGCTAAATCCAGGTGCTGGGTTGGCTGGCCCTTTATCTGGAGTTCATTAGGAAGACTCTGCTTTCATAATCACTCAGATTTTTGGACAAATTCGGTTCCCTGAAATTGTAAAACTGAGGATCCTTAATTTTCAAGGAAATAGCACATGTTGAATCTCCATTCTTCGAATCTCTGATTTCCTTTCTGCTACCAGCCAAAGAAAAATCATATAAGGATGTATGTGATTTATATTAAGCCCAGTTGGGTAATCCAGAATAATCTTTCAATTTTATAGTCAGATAATTGATAATCTTAATTACATCTGCAACATCCCTTTTGCTATATATTCACAAGAGTAACGCCAGGAGGTCAAGATTATGGATACAAAAATTCTTCTTACAACAGCCTTTTAAGTTGAAATGAGTATAAGAAATTATATTGAGCATAAAATTCTCCTTCCATTATTTTTGAAATTATTGTCCTCCTGGCCAGTTGATACCAACAATCAAGCTAAATGGAGCTTAAATTTACTGTGATTGCTTCTTGGTCCATTTCTTCACCCTCTAACCTCCAGCAAGACATCTCTAATCTCATAAAAATGTGAAGGGGGATATTGGCTTTTATATATTTTTTAAACCCTTACATGTAATTGTTAAAAAATATTATCTACCACCTCTTTTGAATCATTGCATTTTAGAAGTAATTATTTTCACTTGCTAATGAATTCTTATAATTTTCTAATGAAAATAATGCTTTTTAAAATTAATTGATTAATTTTTTTTGGAGGAAGCAGGATTTATTGGAAGGTGGAAAAGCTCCCAGTGTGAGAGGGGACCTGAGGGGATTGCCCAAAATAATTTTTAAAAAATTTGATTTTGTTTTTTATTTTTAAAAATGTATTTTAGAGTTGTGGAGTACATGTGAGAATTTGCTACATAAGTAAATTGTGTGGAAGTGATGTTTGGGCTCCCAGCAAGCCCTCTCTCCCCCAGTAGTGGACACAGTACCTAATGGGTGGTTGTGTGCCCCTGATACCTCTTCAGCAGTGCCCAGTATTTGTTGTTTCCACCTTTGTGCTCACATGCCCAATATTTAAGGCCTGCTTTGGAGTAAAAATATGAGTTATTTAGTTTTTTGTTTCCATGATGGTTCACTTAAAATGATATTCTCTAGCTACATCCATGTTACTGCGAAGGACATGATTTTGTTCTTCTTTATGACTGCATAGTATTCCATTGTATATAAGTACCACATTTTCTTTATCCAGTTCACATTGGATAAGCATCTGGGCATCCATGCTTTTGATAATGTGAATAGTGCTGCAATAAACATATGTGTGCAGGTATCTTTTTGATAGAGTTATTTATGTTCCTCTGGATATATTCCCAAATGTAGAATTGCTGGGTTATATGATAGCTCTTTTTTTGTTGTTCTTTGAGAAAATGCTACACTGCATTCCACAAAGGTTGAACTAGCTTACGATTCCTACCAACAGTTTAGAAGTATTCCCTTTTCTCTGAAGCCTCAACAACACCTGTTTTTGTTTTGTTTTGTTTTGCTTTTGTTTGTTTGTTTCGATTTAGTAATGGTAGCCCTGCTGACTAGAGTGAGGTGGTATTTCATTGTAGTTTTGATTTGTATTTCTCTGATGCTTAGTGAAACTGAATATTTTTTCATATGCTTGCTGGATGTTTGTTTATCTTCCTTTGAGAAGTTTCTGTTCATGTCCTTTGCCCACTTTTTAATGGGTTTGTTTGTTTTTTTCCTGTCAATCCTCTTAATTTCCTTATAGATTCTGGATGTTAGTTCTTTGTTAGATGCATAGCTTGCAAATAGGTTTTTACCATTCTGGGATTCTCTTTACTCTCTTGATGGTTTCTTTTGCTGTGCAAAAACTTTTTAGTTTGATAAGGTCCCATCTGCCAAATTTAGATTTTGCTGAATTTGCTTTTGAGAATTTGCCTATGAATTAATTGCTTACTCCAATGTTCAAGTGAGTGTTCCCTAAGTTTTCTTCTGAGTTTTTCCTAATTTGGGCTTTCACATTTAAGTCCTTGATTCATTTTGAGTTAACATTTGTATATGGTGATAGGTAGGGATACAGTTTCATTCTTTTGCATGTGGTTAGCCAGTTTCCCCAGTTTGTTTCCCAGTTTGTTTTTGAAGGCTTAACTTTACATTGTTTGAAAGATATATTAAGAACTCTGAAATTCTGCCTTTATCAAAGTATATTCAAACCTATGCATATGATCCGCAAGAAAAGTAAGTGTGTTTTGCTCAAGTGAAAATGAGTTAATGAGACCTTGACTGAAAAAAGAAAGAGAAAATAAAAATTATTAAAACATGAATTAAATTAATATTGCTCTTTGGTATCTTAAAAATTCTTTCACATATATCATATTAAAAGCTGAAGAAAACAAGACCTATAGAAATAGTTTTGTTTTTCCTCAAAGTGGTATTTTTTCTTAACTTTATATATATATAACTAACGAAGTCATAATCAATGTCACTTTAATATCAAATTGACTGAAATTTATTTCTTCATTTTATGAAATTCAGAAGTGTTAACTCAGATTGTTAAGCTTATGTTGAAGTATATGTACGACACTTTAAGGTTGATGAGTGTTTCTGATACTACAATAATATTTTCAGTACCTTTTTATATACAAAATTATTTTTAAAAGAAAATTTAGATTCAGAGAGTAGCATACTTGGGATTTAAGTATTGAAACCTCATTTTGTCTCATTATAAGAATCCACTTTGGATCCAGTTTTGGCGATAAGGAAGTTCACTGGATTTTGACATTAGAAGGTAATTTGTGGGTAAATTTATTAACTAGATAAGCAATAAGCGTAAGCACCACATCATGATGGTTCATTTTGAGTTTTGCCTAAGTAGAATTTGAAGAAATGGAAACCTCAAGTGACCTCTTACAAGAAAATAGCAGCTGGACAACAATATAGAAGACAAAAGTTGAGAAGAAAAGGAAGGGCACACTCGTGATTCCTGTTTTGCTGTGTATGACTTTGAAAGATAAAAATTACCTGAAAATGTTTTGAGCCAGAGAACTATCAATGGAAAGAAACAATTTCCAGAGAAGAATCAACAATAAAACAAACCTAAAAGAAAGGAAATCTTTATATTTAAAAGATAGCTTCATTCATATATTTATCATAACATTACTCACATTAACCAAGTTGTAGAATCAACCCAAATGTCTGTCGACAGATAACTAAATGTGCCACGTTAGTGCGTACATGTGTACACACATACACACACACACACACACACACACACACACACACACACACACACACACACAATGGGACACTATGTGGCCATAAACAAGCAAGAATGAATCACGTCTTTTGCAGCAACATAGATAAAACTAGAGGCAGCTATCTTAAGTAAGATAACTCAGAAGAAGAAAATCAAATACTCATGTCCTTATAAGTGAAAGCTAACAAGACATAGATTGTGGAATAATAGGCATTGGAGACTTAAAAGAGTAGGCAGAAAGGTGGTGAGAGATGATAAATTATTTAATAGGAACAATGTACATTATTCGATTGATGGTTACACTGAAAGCCAATACTTCATCACTATGCAATATTTCCGTTTTTCTTTGGAAAACAAGAAATGATATTGCTTCTACAAAAGAAGAAAATGAGACAGTGGAGTTTGCCATTTGAAAACTAAAAAGAGTTAATTTGATGGATAGTGCACTGCTCCATAGACTGTACCGTTTAGGTTAAGATTTAAAACAAACATATGGACTTTGCAGCAACTTGGATGGACTTAGAGTCGATCATACTCAGTGATCTATCACAGAAACAAGAACAGAGTACAATATGTTCTCATTCATAAGCAGACCTTGAACAATTATAATACTATAAGAAAGTGATTGGCAGTAGTTGGAAACTGTCAAGGGAGTGGGGTGGGATTGGCAGCTGAGGGAAACTGCTGGGGGGGGGAGCATATCTCAGCAACAAGGGTACCTGCATAGTCACCATTTGTATACCTAACCCTGAATTGTACCCCACATCTTTATAATAAAAAATAATAAAAAAGATTTAAAACAATAAATGGAAACTTTGTCCTTTGCAGTTTATAGTGTCCAACTAATGATGACAATTTCCATATGTAAGTGGAAGGAGACTGTTGAGTATATTAGTTACAAATTCATGACTACTGTCAGTCAAAGTATGTGTCCTGGCTCTACCACTTCAACGCTGTTGAGATTAATTTCACATACCACAAAAATATGCGATTTAAAATGTTTTAGTGCTTTTTAGTGTACTGATAGTGTTGTGCAACCATCACTAAGGCCTAATTTTAAAACATTTTCAATACCCCAGAAAAAAACCCATTAGCTACCAGTACCCTTTCTTTCCAAACCCTCCTTTTGAATACCAGCTCAATGCAATCACTAATCTTCTTTCAGTTTTTAAAATTGTATCTATTCATGACAGTTCATATAAAATTAATCATACAATATGTAGTCTTTTATGATGACTTCTTTCATGTAGCATAATTATTTCAAGGTTTTTCCACATTTTAGCATATATCAATCCTCTACTTTTTTTAACTGCTAAAAATATTTCAATGTATGGATATACATGTTGTTTATACATTGACTTGTTGATGGACATTTAGGTTATTTCCAATATTTTCACTTTTATGAATACTCTTGTTATAAACTTTTGTTACACATTTTTTGTAGACATATATTTCATTTCTCTTAAGTATATCACTAGGAGTAAAGTGCAGAGTCATATGTAACTATGTTTTTCAAGGGGGCCTATCATTTATTCTTGTACATATTACTTAATGTCTCTCCTAGTTGAAATGTAATCTTAAAATGGATGTAGTTACTATACTTATACAGGTTTGGGGAAGAATTAAATTATATAACACATATCAAACTGGGCACATTAAAAGTGAGTAGGTGATTAGTTTTATTTCCACAAAATTACCTGGTACAATAACAACAAAAAAGTAGAATATGCGAGTAATAAAAATAATTGCCTCCTCTCTTACTTCTACTTCAAACGACAACACCTCTCAGTAATTATATCCCAAAACGCTGCTTACATTGAACTCCTTTCTTGTTTACGTTAAACTGTTCTAAAATATCTTCAGTGTCTATGACTTGCGTGTATGTGTGTGTGTGTGTGTGTGTGTGCGCGCGCGTGCGTGCAGGTATGAGAGAGAGAAAGAGATTGAGACAGAAGGTTGGCAGAAAGCAGTTTTAGTATGAACTCCATGAAAGTGGCACAGTCACAGCCTTTGCACACAATTTCTAGCCATGTCACTATAGGATCCCTGTAAGTATTTTTAAAAATTATCTTTAGAATTACTTACTGTTCTAGAAGTCTTTTAGTTTTTCACTAGTCATTGTTGCCTTTCTAATTTACTCATATCCTCGTCCTTTAATGTAAAACTAACTTTTTTTTGGCTTAACTTACAGTTGCCCAAGTTGGTTTGGAACTCCTGGCCTCAAATAATCCTCCACCTTGGTTTACCAAGGCTCTGGCATTACAGGCATAAGCTGTCATGTCCAGCTAAAACTTATAACCATTAAACACCATCCACTCACACTGAGTCCCTGGTAACCATCTACTTCTGGCAATGAGTCTTTGGTCCTACCTTGCATTTTGGTAATGACCCTCCCCCCTCCCACACCCTGCTTTACGTTTTTTTGAGCATTAACACTTCTATACTAAGCTGGTTTTAACAAACAGTCCTGTACTCACCTTTGCCCAACCAGTCCTAGTGGGTGAATGTTAAAGGAAAATAATGTCCCCAAACTTCACCATGACTAAGACATAACACACACACACACACACACACACACACACACACACACACACACACACACACGCAACAGGTAATAGTGAATCCCTAAAGCCAGATTAAAATTACTGAGTTATCTGTCTATTTGCCTTGAATTTGCTTAATCTAAAACATTTTTCACAGGGTGTTCTTGTCGGAGGCTCCTGAATCATTGTAGAGCTAACATGTTGCCCAAATATGTTGACTGTTGGTATTTTCTGGATTACGTAGTTTTTTTTCAGTCTCTCAGGGTCCTGATATCACTTCAGGATTATTTTCAAGCTCCTTAATCTATTGCAGGAAACCCTTTATGCCTGTTTCTCTCTCCTGATTCCCAGTCCATATAGCACACTTCAATTAACATGAACATTTCCAGCTCCCCTTGAACACTATGCCATGCCCTCTTCCCGAGATGTAAACATTATCTTCGCATGAACACCCTGAGTTAGAGAAAATAAACTCTTGCAGCATTTAGTCTAATAATTCAGATTTATATTGAAAGACGACATCAGCCAAAAATGCTATATCAAGTACAATGATTGGATGTTTTACTGGCTGTGAGAAGGAATACTTGTTACCACAGTCACTATTTAAAAAACAAAAATTAACTTGAATAGAATGTTTTGGATTAAATGATTTATTAGAACTCTTTCATCTTTAACATCCTGTTGACAAAATAAATTAGAAAAAGAAGTATTGCATTGTTTCAAAACTGTAAATGCAACTGACATATGTGGAAAAAGAAAGCACATATTTGGGATATTTGTAGAAACACTGAAACAGTCTATCCATTTTTGATGCAAGTTTGACAGAGATGTGCAAACACATCTTATTTTTCTTGTCCAGTATTCTTGACCATTGTGAAACTTAAATTGCGATTTTTGTGACTCTAGAATTCAAAGCCACTTATTTTATTGGAAGTTGCACTGAGATATTAATAAAAATAAAACAAAGCAAAAATAATGAGGAACTTTTGAGAAAATGATGTATTATTAGTTCTTCTTTGCATGAATTGACTCCAGAGACTGTTTTCCTTGATGAGAGTATATTTGATATATTGTTATAAACTTCTTACCCTGATATTTGTTCTCTCTGTCTCCCACCACATACACAGTTTATAACTAAAGACAAGGAGGGAAGTAGTTGTTCTCAAGTCATAAGAATTTAGAGGGGCCAAGGATATGAGAGGTCAACTAATTGAACTCCTAATCAAAGAATAAAATACATGAAATCCTTTTTAGTTGTCAATTTGTTAATTAAGAAGTTAAGAGATTATAACCATGTCACAGAACAACTTATTTTAACTTAAAAATTACCACTGACATAAAGGTTCTCTTTATGATGACACAATTTGCTTTCCTGGACCTTTTGTTTATTGTTTGTTATTATCCTTTTGTTTATTGTTTGTTTTTATCCTAGGCCTGACCTATGAAATTAGACATAATTCATACAATTTCCCTTTCAAAGGAGAGTCTTTCAAATATTTTAAAAGTTACTTCTCTGCTGTATTTATTCATTTTCTTCCTTGTTTTATCAAACATCAATTAAATGTAAGAATGTTTTGTAGAGACTTATTCCTGTGTTGACTAAAATCTTGTTTGGAGTGACATAACCCAGGAAAATCTCTGCAACTTGTACTAACAATAACTTACTAAAGGGCATAGGGGTCATTGTAATACTTGCTTAAAGTGAAGATCTGTAGAAGTGCTACAGTTTTGTATATAGTTATCAATTGGAGAACCAGCCTATCCATTTGGGATGGGCAAACTGCTCAGCAAGCCTAAACTGTTTTAACTGGACAAAGGCATATTTCCATACACTGAAATATATAACCTGAAAACCTTTTTTATGTTCAACTAGTTGGAAAAAATACATTATCTAAATATTAAATAGGGGACTTAAAAAAATTTAGAACTGTTTATCCAAATAGATAATTTTTATAAGAGCATCTAAGAGAGGTATCAGAAACTAGCATGTGAAACTAACAGAGTTGAATGTTTTGAAATATCAAGAGGTTGGGAGAGTCAAAATAAATGAAAACAGTAAACAGGATGAAGTACAGGAAAATGAGGTGGTATGAACTTTTACTCACATAGGTTCCATAGCATGTGGTAGGAAATCTATGTTTAAAAAAAATTTTAAAAAGCAAGATGAGAAAAAATGAAGTAATAAATCATTCAAAAGAGGGGAAAATCATTTCTCATTATCAAACTGCATTTGCTACCTATTTTATATTCAGTTGAATGTGATAATCTATGGGTACATGGCAGGGATACCTGAGAAAAAAAGAGCTGTTTATTGAGAACTTGTTATGTGTCAAGTGTGATGTCAGATTCTTTGCATATGCTGTCTTGGTATCATACCAATTCTTATAATAAGTACCCTCTGTCAGGTTTAATACAGTGGAAACCTAAAGAAAAGTTAAACAAACAAATAAAAAGATCATAATGATATTGGGGTGTTTGGAGTGTAGTTGTTCCATGGATGTTTGACTTTACTAAGAAAAAAAATTCAAATAGAGTCACAGAGAGAGTTAAAGTATAGTTTTTTACAGAGAGGAAAACACATTCAAGGGAGAAAGTGGGTGTCTTGAAGAGAAAGACACATGCTGGTCTTTAACAAGAAGCTTTATGTGTTGTCTAAAAATGATGTTTAAGAATACTATTTCTCAACCTTAAATTTGTGAACTACAAGTTTATGATCATACATTTTAATTCTTATCATTTAACCCTTAAGCTTACTTTTGTCACAAATAATATTTGATGTAATGAAAAGTTTTGGTTTAACTAGATTTTTTTCTTAGGACACCATGTCTCAGTGCTTCTGATAATTCCTTACTGACTCTGTGGCTTACTGTTTCTATCATCCCACATTCCACTAAGTGGGCAACTCTTGCATGTCTGGTATGTAGAAAATTGCTCAAGGAGGTTGCGTTCCAATAAGGAGGATACCTGACATTTGACCATCCTGTTCCTCCTTTATCTGACTTGTACCTGTCTATGGAAGCTCATCCATCTATATCTAAACTATGTGCTATGCTAGCAATGGCTGTCTCAGTTGGGCTGGTAATAAAGCTCACTTGCCTGTGTTTCCCTCTGAATACTTAACTCAAACAAATTATGTTTCAAATGTTTTTAAAGTATACTGTACTTTTCCTTATAATACTTAGCACCAGTATATTCATTAAATCCTTATGTAATTTTTTGCATAATATTAATTTTCACTTCTGGAATACTATCTATATGATTGCATATAATAAATTTTTCTTTATTGTTGAATCCCTAGCACCCAGCACAGAGCTGATGAATATTTTACCTGCCTAATAAGAAGCTTTTTAATAACAGAAAAAATTTACTAGGTAAGAAAGCTTTGCCAAGTCTGTTATGACTTAGTAGCACTAAAAAAGTCTCATAAACTGTACTTTTTGATCTAAGTAGACTGAAAAAAATGCTATTTCTAAATAAAGTAGAATACCCTGAGTCCCAAGCTGAAATTCACATTGGATTATTCGTATATATCTTTTGAGTTTGCTTTTTCCCTTTCCTTTTACTCACTTTTTAATGAGCTGATATTTAGGGGGATTCTATTTGGAAGAAAGAAAAGAGAATATTTGTATATTTCCCAAGTTTCAGCTCTCTTACTGGACTTTACTTAAGTTTGTGAAGTCTCAGGATCCTTATCAGTAAGATGAACATAATCTCATCAACCACAAGCATTACTTGAAGTATTACATGTAATTAAGTCTGATTAATGCTTGAAACTTAGAGTAGTAGTTGATATTTAATAAGACACCAATCGGTCACTTTTTGCTACTGTTATTAATTAACAGATGATAATAGTAATTATTATTATTATCAAGAAAGAATGGCATTGTAGGACTTCTTCATGATCTCACTAACCCAAAAGCCTTTTCAAAAGTCTGAAGTAAGAAATAAGAATCAGAACTATGAAAACTTATCCTGACATACTCTATGTAATCAGGTAGTGCAAGTATACAAGTCTAAGTTTAGGTGATAGAATGCAGGGCAAATTTGGAAGGAAGGGGGATGTGTTTACTTTTGCATTGAATTCAGCATTACTCTGGAACCTTAAACTTGAGTTGTGACAGACCCTTTGGCATAGTCACATGTGTTTCCATTGATGACAAACACTGACAACAAAGACAATGACGTGGAACCTTGGTAAGACCATCTGAGCAGAACAATATCATCCAGGACACAGGATTATCCAGAGGACATCACCAGAGCATGTGCAAAATGACACAGAATTTCCAGAAAAAGTGGATTGCAGTACTGTCATGGTATTCATGGCTGCGTGGACAAGAACAAGAACAGATACTTCATGATCATGTAGTGGGCATCTGCATCATGCATTTAGGGATTTAATATTAATCCAATCGTGCTTATATATTTATGCCACCAAGCCTGATTGATAATTAGCTTCCATTAAAAAGAAAAACATTATGACTACAATTGGGCTTGCCCACACTAGAAAGGAGAGAAGGAAAGCTGAAGATGTCAAGCCAGTCAACGTCCAGGAAAGAGAATAATCTGAACTATTGATGATAGTTACTTGGAATATGATTCTCAAAGCTTTATCCAGCACTTTCCCCTTTTCTACTACTGCCTCCATAAGTCTACTTGCTTGGGAGGTAAATATAAGTGCTAGACAGCATGCTGTTCTCATAATTGTACTTCCCTTCATATAACTCCTATTTTAGGATAGTTTTATAATGAGCATGCTTGTCCTGTTTGGTTCTCTCTTCTATATGGTCAGTTCTCACCCAAAAGCACCTGAATTATTCCTGCAAAGAAGTTCCTGAATTGGCATTCCAGTGCTTCACCATACTTCTACTGATACATCTTAAAAGAAGACCATCACCCAGGAACACACTACAACAACTTGCTTTGAAAATATTGGCTTTTCACTTTTGACTTCAATTAGAATATATGTTTCCCTTCAAAAGTAGTTACATGACAAGCACACTATGCTGTTATTATTCTGTTCCTAAAGCTTTTGGTTGACCTTTTAAAAATTTTAACTCTAAGTACTTGATGTAATTTGGAAGAGTTCGCGATGTACCAAAGAAAAGGAATAATCTTTCCTATAATTGCTGTTTGACCTTTGTTGTTTAAATTCAAGATGCATGAAACATTAGATGCCTCTTGCCATCATTGATCTACACTGATTAGTCAGAGAGAGAGTCAGTTCTAGTGCCTTTCAACTCAAAAATATTTATTCTAAAGATAAGTATTGCAGTTGAGAAGGGTAGAAAGGAAAGACTGGAAGGATGACTTAAAACTGGGATTTCATTTGAAGTAATTTTCTATTTTAATCAAACAAACCACAGTGGAAGCATGAGAGTATGCCAGTTGACAACATAAATATTAAGAAATGCTTTGTGTACAGAACAAGATGAACTTTTACGGAGAGCTTCCTCTCTTACACACAAAAACTAGCATAATCTTTGTAGTGTAAAATGATGACCTTCTTTAGAGGATTAAAGAAAAATTGTGTGGAAAATTGGCTATCATATTAGTTAAAAATAAATGAATGAGAATCATAATGCCACCTCATAAAATACTCTGTGGCAAAAACAGTCATCGTTTAAGACCCTGAAAGCAATAATGGTTTTCATCTTCCTCAGGGGAAACAAGTAACATCTTTATGTCTGAGTGCTTAATAAAGATCTTCATATTTAAATTGTTCTACCCATACCTGCAGTTTGCATCATTACAATTTATCACAAAATCACTAGAAGTTTCCTGACTTTTATTCTGATTGCCATAAAGTCAAAACAAATTTTGAACAGGAGACCCTTTTTAAAGAATAGTTATTTTGTTGGTTAAGAATTGTCTGTTGGGGGATGGTAGAGAGAAGAGATCAAAACAGGACTTAGTATTTACTGTTTACTTGTTTCTCCCCACACAAAACATGAGCACACTGAAAAAAGTGTACTTTCTCCTTTATCATTGTTACTTTATTTAGCACATGACAATGTGCCTAGTATGTAGTAGATGCTAACAAATGTATGTTGATAAAGTAACTAGGAGGATTAAGAAATGGGGAGCATCAAAGTTGCCAACACTCTTTAAAGCTTCAGAGACTGCAAGAGCAGTCGTAAAGTGATTAGAAATGAAACTAACAGTAGGTGCAAAAGGACTGTTGTTTTACTCCATATAGGGTTGAATTTATACTATACCAGCAAGGGGGAAAGAAGGACTAATATATTTACCTAATGGTATCTGTAATGCTATTTGTTGCATTCTGTTCTATATTTTCTTCCTGTGGAATGTGCTAGCTTCCCATTAGCGCTTCATGAATTAACCATAACTGCCACCAATGTAATTAAAATATTGATTGCCAAGAGGAAGTGAAGATTCAGCACTAATTCATTCAGCAAAAACTTATTGAGTCCTATTATATGTCATTCCTTGAAGTAGGCTCCAGGAATATATATAATAGCAAGTAATTATCTTGACTGCAACAACATGGGGATATAATTGAATTATAAAATAGTGCAAAATGTCATTTTATGACTCCAAACCCAATACATATATTCTCTTCTATGACTAACTTTGGTTCTAAACCGTAAGAACTTTCCCAGATACTCAAAAAATGAATTTTATGGCGAGTATGTGGTTGCTAGATCAGTGTGCCATGGACTTCTCTCAGTGGGTTACCCAGAAACCTGGCCACTTCCCACATAATCCACAGACTCAAGGCGACATCCAGTCAACCAATGTTTGCCTATTCCAGGAGTCTCTGTCATAACAGAAACATTCTTCATTTTTTCCTCCAAAATCCCTAATACTTTCACTTAAGCTTATATATTTTCCTTTTCCCTTCACCAGACTCTCTCTCTCTCTTTTCTTTTGAGTTAGAGTCTCATTCCGTCACTCAGACTGCAGTGCAGTTGAAGGGTGCAGGAAGCGACCAGAGGGGCGGCTCCCAAAATGGCGCCGACACACCAGACAACAAAGGCCGTAGGTCCCGGCTTCTGTGAGCGCAACTCCCTGCGCGCGAATTTCAAACCTGCAAGCCTCCAATCCGTAGCCAGCTTTGTTATGCGTCCAATAGGACTATAACAGGCGTTGGCCCCACCCTGCTCCCATGCAGCTCCTCCAATAGGAACATAGCACTGCCCCTTCTGTCCCCTGTCAGGCTAATAAATACAGCCCTCTCCCGACAACTCGGTGTCTCTTTCTCTCTCTCTCTCTGTCGCTCTCTCCCTCTCTGCAGCTCTCTCCCTGCCTCTCTCCCACTTCCTCTCTCTCTCTTACTCTCTCTTTCTCTCTCTCTCTCTTACTCTCTCTTTCTCTCTCTCTTTTCCTTTATTCCCATTACAGATCCCCTCTGTAACAGCCGCTTTAATAAATCTCTTGGTCCTGGCTGGGTGTGGAGTCATTACTGGCACGAACTTCTTTCAGCAGTGGCCACTCCCGGCCACCGCGGCCTCAACTTGCTGGGCTCCAGCAATCCTTCTGCCTCAGCCTTCCAAGTAGCTGGAACTACAGGTATGCACTACCACACCTGGGTCATTTTTGATTTATTGTAGAGATGAAGTCTCACCAAGTTGCCCAGGTGGGTCTCAAACCCGCGGGCTCAGGCAATCCACTCACCACAACCTCCCAAAGGCATGGGATTACAGGCTGAGCCACCGAGCCCAGCTCAGACTCTATATTAACAGGATGAATCTGTTCCCCACCTGTGCAAAGGGGAACCTCATTTATAACATTTAGTACAGAGCAGTCCACTCTCATTTACAGTTTTGCTTTCTGTTTCATTACTGTGGTCAGTTGTGGTCTGAAAATGTAAAATGAAGCTTTCCAGAAATAAGCAATCGGTAAGTTTTAAATCGTGCACCATTGTGAGTGTGATGAAATCTCTCACTCCTCTCCACCCTGGAAGTGAGTCATCCCTTTGTCAAGCTGTATATGCTACCACCTGCCAATTAGCCACTTAGTAGCAATCTCACTTATCAGATCATCTGTCTCGGTGTAACGATGCTTGTGTTCAAGTCACCCTTATTGTACTTGATAATGGTCACATAGAGTAGTGTTGCTTGCAATTGGGATATGCCAAAGACAAGCCATGAAGTGCTTCCTTTAAGTGAAAAAGATAAAGAGTTCTTGATTTGACAAAAAAAAAAAAAAAGAAAAGAAAACTATGTATGTTGAGGTTGCTAAGAACTAGCATAAGAACAAATCTACTATCTGTGAAACTGTAAAGAAGGAAAGATGAATTTTTCTATAGTGTACATAGGATTTGGTACTCTCTGTGGTTTCAGGCATCTGCTAAAGATTGTGGAATGTATCCCCCATGGATAAGGGGGCACTACTGTAACTGACACTTATTGAGAACATACAATGTGACAGATACTATGATAATATTTGCAATAACCTAGCTAGTACAGTCTTGTTATTCTCTTTAATTTACACAAAAGGAGTTTATGTCTTTTCCCCAATATTAAACAATCTGACTTCAGGACCCATATTCTTAAAAATGCTGTACACCCAGGAATTTGCCATCAGCCACAAGAGCTCAGTCATTATTCTACATCATCAAGTGGCTTGGTGCTTCTGCTAGAATATCCAGGTGATCTCACTACTCTTGCCTACTATAAATACTCAGAAATGCCCTAATTGGTTGAATATGCAGCATAAAACCACATGCGGGAAATACCCTTGTAACACAGACAGAAACCACACATGGGAACAGACCAGATCCTAAAGAGTATTAAGTGATACAATAAGGGATAAAACACAGTTTGAGAACAAAATTACTAAAGCCTGATGTTAAGGAAAAATGGTTATCCAATTCAACAAAGGTATGGGTGGATTGTGGGAGGTATAGAGAAATTGAAGGTAAATGTAGCACTTGGAGAGAAGGTTGAAAAACATAAGTTAAGAAGAAATTGTTCAGTGTTTTGAATACCATGCTAGCTTCTGGGTTTTATTGTGTTGTACGGAAGTCATGTTTGACACTATTATCTGATTAGATTTGTGATTTTAAAGGAATTGACAAAAACTAATTTAATGACAGTATAGGAGATAGACAAAATAAAGGTGTCCAATTTGGCAGCTACTATAACTGTACCAGCAAAAGACAGTGAGAACTGATCTAGAGCAGTGATGGTAGAAAGTGAAAGGAGAAAAATAATTAGGTGGACGTTCTTTGAATAGATCTATAGAATTTAGTGACCTATTGAATGTCAAGGATGGAGAAGAAACAGTCAAAAATGCCTATGAGTCCTTATAATGATTCTCTACAACCAAGTTCTTATAATGACAGCATGTTCCTTATGCAATCTTGTTGCCATTGTTTCCCTGATCTCACCCCATATTATTCTTTCTCACTCTTGCGGCAGCACTGGCCTCAATCCTCTTCCTGGAATATATCAGACAGTCCCTCTTTGAGGGCATTCTTACTTATCCTTCCTTTCTTTCTAAGGACTGATTTCATATTTTGGGTCCTCAAATCCTTCAGGTCTTTTCTGAGTCTCTTCAGGTCCTTTTTGAGTAAGGTCCACAGTGATCACATACATAAAATTGTACACACACAGCTACACACACACACACACACACACACACACACACACACACCACATACACATACACATACACATACACATACACCTCTACCCTACTGGGTTCTTCCTATTCACTTGTCTGTGTCATTTTTTTTTTAAGCTCTTGACACCACTTGACGTGGTATACATATGTCTTAGTCCTTTTTGTAGTTTTCTTTTCTCCCACTCTAATGCAAGCTTGTTCATCAGGATCTCTGTCTATTTTGCTCACTGCTGCAACTCTGGTGTCTATTAGTGAATCTTTAAGTGCTAATTTATTTAATAAATTTACTTCTAGATCAGCTGAGTCAGGAAATGGTGGCCCAATTTTGAAAGAATGCTGTTTTCTCAAATTTCAATTGACTTCTGACTCCCTTATTTTTATTTTGGATGCCCAAATATTGTATATGTAATGTCAAATTGCATACAATAACTCACATGCACAGACACACCCACACCCATATGTCACACATGCATACATAGATGCACATTCACACAAAAAGCCATTTCCATTTAGATTGCAGAAATCTAAAATTTATTATTATTTTTAGTATGAGAGCTAGATAATTTTTTTTCAATGATTGCATTCAATTCCATATATTTACTTGTCAACAAATATAGAACTGATTTTTTAGCCATAATCATTTCACAAACAGATCCAGGTAACTATGCAGGAAACAGTGACATAGTTTGACCAAACACTAAAAGCCAGAATATATTTGGATTCACACTTGTACCAAGAGAACAGTCATACTGGTATGGCTTAAGTTTTCCTAGAAATAAATGCTGTATGTTTTTTGTTTGTTTTTTATGATAGACCTCTAAAAGTGTATCAGTTTTCTTTATCAGGAAGGAATCCAGGGAGATGCTTCTTCTAAAGAACTGAGGGGGATAGGGGGTACTTGGAATGGTCTAGGCAGAACTGCCTCAGGCTTTATGGGAATTAAAATTACTTGTTGCAATGAAGCAGTTCCTATGGTTAATGTAGTTTGAGGTACAAAGCAAAAAAAGGGAATTACTTTCTTTCTTGAACTCTTCCCAAAGCAATATGCGCATTTCATAATCCATTCCAGAGCAATACAAAGAGATTACCAATTCCCTAAGAATATAATTTGCAAACGTGTTGCTATGAATTTTTTTAAACGTTTCTATAAATGGCAAATTTTAGTGCTATATGACTCATATGACTAAAAATAAAACAAATCAGGAAAAAGTTTTTACTAAAAGCTCAGGGATGAAAATGAACACTGGTTAACTAATGAACCCAATATCTGATAATAATTACTGCCAGTTTTTAAATCCATATCTAAAATATAAACTCAAGAGCTCCAGGTTTGTTTATCCTCATATAGAACAGCTCAAAAATGTTGTGAGGCATTATTTGTTTAGATTATAATGTGCTTGCATTCAAAGTTTATTTATTTGGAAGACAGAAGTGATTACAGAAAAATACTTGAAATAATTTGCCAATGAAGTTGCAGATTCTAACAATCCACATCATGTAAGATTTTTAAGTATGTAGTTTTATATTTTAAACAAATTGTGTCAAAGGCCTCTTCTATTCAATACACTTAATAATGCTAACTTTCCATGAAAACTAAATTAAAATAATATGAGTGATATACTTCTACATCATCTGATTGTATCCATCTGATGTACTACACATCTAAGTGCAAGATTCATATTTTTTTCTGAAAGGTGCAGTAGTTGTCCTTTTATAAATGCCCTCTGAGAATCATGAAACTGGCAATTTGTGTGTGTGTGTGTGTGTGTGTGTGTGTGTGTGTGTGTGTGTGTATTATACATATATGCATTCATGTGAATGTAAGTTTACTTCAAAAATCAAAGCATCCGGGCTCGGTGACTCAGCCTGTAATTCCGCACCTTTGGGAGGCTGAGGTGAGTGGATTGCCAGAGCCCGCGGGTTTGAGACCCGTCTGGGCAGGTGAGACCTCATCTCTACAATAAATCAAAAAATTAGCTGGGCGTCATAGCGCGTGCCTGTAATTCCGGCTACTCAGAAGGCTGAGGCGGAAGGATCACCGGAGCCCAGCGGGTCGAGGCTGCGGTCGAGGCTGCGGTGGCCGGGAGCCACTGCACTCCAGTCTGGGCAACAGAGTGAGACTCCAACTCAAAAAAAAAAAAAAAAAAAATCGAAGCATCATCTCTTCACACATTGTTAACCAATTGATAAAAAATGGGGGCCACCAGACATCAGTGCAGCACCAGATTGTCTTAAAAGTATTGGGAAAGGATTATTGAGAGTAGAATGGAGTCCTGGTGTAGAATGCAATCTTGTAAGGGCAGGATATGGTGTGGGTGGTCCCAGGGCTCCAGGCAGAACAGTGCTTCCAGGAACCCTGCAACCAGTGGGACTGGCCCAGGTGCTTGGGAAGGAGGAGGGGCAAGGTAGTTCCCTGGAGAGGGATACGGTATTTTAAGGGTTGGGACTGCCCTTCCATTCCTGGTGCCCAAGATCCATAAGACATGAATCACCATGGACCTAAGTAAGCTGCTACACCTGGATTTGAAGTTGTACCATGTGATCTAGGTTGCTCTGAAAGAGGCATGTTTGGTGTAGGACATGGTCTTGTGGGGTCAGGGCATTGCCCAGGCGGGGCAGGATAGAGAAACGCCAGGTGAGGGACATGATGGTTCAGAAGGAGGAGAAGGTGCTGGGGATGCTGGGGGTCCTGGAAGTAGTCCAGTGGGAGACACAGAGGTATATATTCCTATTGATGCTGGTCCAAAAGGCAAGGTAGATGGTGTTAAACTTGGTGGCCATCCAGATTGCATGGCAGATGGAGCACTTGGTTTATTCTAAGTGTTGGATTCTGGTCAAATTTTAGTATGTTGATCAGGATTTATGTTGCTCACAGCAGAGGTTTTGGCAAGGTAGTGTTCAAGTAGTGCAACTGCTAACAGAAATTAATCAGACATTTTCTAGGTGAGATCCAAGTCTGCAGTAGGGTCTAGAAGTGACTATGGATGGGAGAGAACTGGACACAGGAGAACCAACCCAGCCTGACAGATAGCAATGGCTGCAGCATCAGCAATGCAACTTCTACTCTGCTTTGCCAATTTTCCAAGCAAAGAACAGAAACAAAGAGACTTTAAAAGGGCCATGGTTATGTCAATGTGATGGCAAGTTTTCTGGCAGAATTAGTGCTTAAATCATAGCAGGCATGAAACTGAAAACTGGATTGACTGCAGGGGAAAGAAAAGTGCCCCAAAGGCATGATATAAATACTCAATTTATTTTAACTCCTGTATCAGTCTTAACTGGGAGCATGACATTTTTAGCTCACTGGCACTTGGATAGCTTTTCTACCACATGCACGTGTGTGCATGCCACACACACACACACACACACACATGATATCTGCTAAACTAGAAATAGGGATATTTGGGTGTCATTTGTTTGTGTCCTACTACTGGCATGATCTAAGACCTTTGTGCAGGAGACAACCATAAGAGTAAAAATAATCCCCCATCCATCCATGAAATCAAGCCAATTTGCTGAAAATAACCTCAACCAAACCAAATTTCTGAAATTCAGTTTGGCACATAGTAACTCTGTCAAAAACCAATCTCACTGATGAATACTCTGCTAAATGACCAATTGAACACATTTATAAAATTTGGTAATTATGATTTAAAAAAATTAGCAGAATGACTCAAGAGCTTTAATGGGAACATTTTAAGAGCTTAACAAGAATATACAATTTAATTTGCTACTATTGAAATGTAATTGTGTGAATATTACAATTCAAAGTATTAACATTAAAATTCTCTCTATTTATATCTCTTCCAAAATGTAAATTGTATGTTCCGCAGCAAAGTTTCATTACTTCATATGATAATTTTTGAGGTTCATATAATTAAAAACAAAACAAATCTTTATTTTGAGCTTGTATCCTTTACAGCTTTAGGATTAATTTGGCAATTTCAGGTAGCATTTTAAATTTCATTCATATCTAGAAATTAGTTGCCACAATTTATTATGTGATGTGATTGCTCCTGTCACTTCCTAGTTTATTTCTATTCATAGAGTCCATTATAGTTATTCCTCCAGGGCATCTATGCCTTGCTTTCCCACTTGGACACTTTTACTCTTTGATATTGAATCTCTTTCCTAAAAACTAACAAGCCAATGTTTCCAATTGCTTCTTGTTAGAAAATCAACTTTCAGCAATTAATAAATCATGTGATTCTTCAGCTACTTTAGATTTTAGAGGTTTTTGGATGTTATTTTTTCCCCAAATTTAAAGCATGTCATTCGTAACATATTTTTTGAAATTGATGGTAACCTTAATTAGGATAAATTTAAAACTGTTATAAGAAAGTAAATATTTATGTGTCTGTATATATGTGTGTGTGTGTGTAGATGTGCATGTGTGGATGTATGTACACATATATGCATGTGTGTATGTATATACCTTACTGCCTTCAGTGGTTTGTTTCTAATCACTTATAATTTGGGGTTTATGAAAATACCTTGTAACCTAATATTATGTAGATGTTGTTTCTAGGGTTTTGATTTTGCTATGCTAGTTTTTATTTTTGTTATATGAGGAGAAGCAGACAAACAAAGAAAAAGAAACACAAGAATGATACCTTTAAAATAAAAATTAAAGAAAAAGAACGATATTGTCACAGCCACTATAATCAGGGAATCTAAAACAAATACTTTTGAGTTTCTGCAGTACAAAATACTGTTATTGAAGTGGTGAACACAGGGAATTTATGTAAGTAAATGATAAGATTATAAAAATAGTTTATGGCACTGGATAGGAAATGGAAAGGATATTGATATGTCAGGACAACTGAGTTCTAATTCTAGGTTAACCACTATTTATTTGCTTTTTTGTGAATAAACTTCCATTTTAGTTTCTGATTTCTCACATGTACAATAGTTGAATTTTGGTACTATTTGGCTTAGACTTTTTTTGGTTCTTTATGAAAGAAACATCTACTTTACATTACTCTTATACAGTCAGCCATTCAGCCTTAATAAAAAACTTACAATTTTTTCCTTTCCAGATTAAAATCTAATTTATTTGCTATGATAGCCAGTATCTAACATCAACATTTAGCCTTCTCCCTTATACTGCCTACATCTCAACCCTCTCTATGAATTATTCTGAGGTTGAATTTTAAAATACATATAGCAATATTATTTTCACTCCTCTGCTCTTGCTCATAGGGCCTTCTAATCTAGTTCAGACAGAAAACCTTTGCCCTATCACCTCTGTCTGTTGAAAGTCTACCTCTTCAACTCACCAACTATTTCCCCTAGAAAGACGTCATGCATTCCATTAGCCAAAAAAGTCTTCTTTCTCAGATAGAACTCTATTGGTCACACTTTGCCTTAAATTACAGCTATCTGAATATATTTTTTATCTTTTATTACTATTTGGTTTATTTGGAATACTGCAGAGTGGCACAAACCAACTAACTCTAGCATGGAAGACACACAGTGATTTAAATTATTATTATTTCAAATAATAATTGAACGACTATAACCATGTTGCTTAAGTGTTCTAGACTTAAAATGAGAAAAACAATACAAAATATTTTTGTAAATATTAAGGATAATCATTATTTATTTCATGTTTCAAGATAACTATGACTATTTGACATTTTCAATTACATGCCCAAAATGTCTTGCTCATTAGTGAAATTACAGATAGTCATCTAGTTAATCAAGTCAAATGACTAGGAAGATTCTGTTTAATTCTTCTTATTCTCTATCTCTACAACTTCCTCTAATTCATCAGCTAGCACTGTCTCTCTAGCTCCAAAATATATCTCCATTTCTATGCCTGTCTGAGCCACCAATGTTCATTACTGAACAAAGGCAGCCTCTTAACTTCCCATTTTTACTCTAACAATCTATTCTTCTCTCAACAGAACAACCACAATTACCCTTAAATATGTAAATTATATTGCATGATTCTCTTCTAAGACCACCTAATAATATTTCACTATTCTTTGAATAGAATCCAGACTCTTACTCCATCCTTCAATGCCCTGTAGAACCTGTGCCCTGTACCTTTGTAAGCCCTCACACCTCTTATAATTCTTCCAACTGCATTCTGCTTTAGCCATCAGGACCATATTGTCATTTCTCAAACCCTCTAAGATTATTCTCAACTCAGAGTCTTTAAATTTTTGTCTCTTTTGCCCAGGAAAATCTTTCCCCAGGTTTTGTTGAATTTCTTGTAGTTTTCTTTTTTAAAAATTATTATTTTATTTTAAAGATGTGAAGTACAGTTCAGGGTTAGGTACACAAGTAGTCATCATACAGGTGAAGTTTCCGCTTCCCATTGGTACTCACTTCACTTGGTTTAGGTTTCTTAATATCAGTTTTGTTTCTGCTGATTAAATTAACTTAAGCAAATGTTAATTGCAGTGTGTGTGTGTGTGTGTGTATTACAGTGAAAGAAATATCAGTTGAGTATCACAATGGCAAACATGAAATTACAAACCATTTGTGTTGTCACATACCCCCCATTCTCCTCCCTCCTACCCTCTCTCCTCCAGCAATGCCCAGTGACTGCCGATCTCTCCCTTGTATTCTTGTCATTGTAGTTCAGAGCTCATTTATGAGTGTGAACATATGGTATTTAGTTTTTTGTTTATATAATAGATCACTTAGTATGATGGTTTCCATCTCCATCAAAATTGCTGCAAAGTTCATGATTTTCTTCTTCTTTATGGCTATATAATACTCCATTGTATATATGTACCACATTTTATTTATCCAGTCCACTTCTGATGGGCAGTAGGGCTGGTTCCATGTTCTTGCTATTGTGGATAGTGCAGCAATAAATGCACTTGCAGGTGTCTTTTTAGTAGAACAATTTATGTTCCTATGGGTGTATTCTCAGGAGAAACATTGCAGGGCTGTATAGAAGGTCAATTTTTAATTATTTTAGAAATTGCTACTCTGCTTTCCATGGAGATTGAACTAATTTGCTCTCCCACCAACAGTGTGGAGGCATTCCCTTTCCATCGCACCTGTGCCAGTATCTGTTGTTTTTTGACTTATTAATAATCGCCATCTTTACCAAAATTAGGTGGTATCTCATCATAGTTTTGATTTGTAAAAGTGTACTGGGTCTACTACCAGGGAAAAGAGGGCCACTTAGAAACCTAAACCTCACCTGTATGCAGTCTACCTATGTAGTTAATCCTCACTTGTACTCCACATCTCTATAATAAAACTTAAAAAATCAAAATAAATATTATAGTGACATCTTAGAAATTTAAACTTTCCTGCTTTTAATAAAATATTGTTCAATTTTGAATTAAAATTTAGCATAAGAGCATAAGTTAATTTCACTTATACTAAATTTTTATTGTCTTGTTTTTTATTTTTTAAAAGACAATGTATTTTATTTAAAGAAAAGAGTCCCTGTCTGAGCCTCACACCAAAAATCCACCATTCCTGTGGTAATATCAACTAGGGCAGCAGTTTCATCTGTCACAGGTTAAAAAAAAGGAAGAGGTGACAAATACATTTTATTTTATAGGGCATTATCATGATTTAAACGATTCTGTCAATCATCATGGACATTATGTCACACTGTAGCATATTCTGTATACCTTACCAAATTTAAACTTTTGCTTATGCTATTTTCAGTATTTGGAATGCTATGTTTATCCTACTGTATACAACTTCCTAGAAATATTTCAAATTTTTTCCAAGTTATAATTGCTTATTGTGAAATTTCTCTGTAAGCTTTTAAAATTTATTGTTCAATCTATTATATAGCATACTTTTATTATGCACCATATTACCAGATGTAACAAACCAGCTAAATTTATTTTATATATGGATAAAATATTTTAAGTGCTTAACTGTTTAATGAATAAACAACATAAAAGAAAAATTGAACATTTCACTTAGAAAAATCACCTTACATTTGATGTTCAAAAATTAGAATGAAAGCCATAAACAGGGCATATTTCTCATTTTCATTTTAAGAAGTAACTAATTTCTGAATTTCAAATAATTTATACTACATTTATATGAATCTGCTATTCTTAAATCCTAGTCAATCATCTTGATGTTTCCAACTACATGTAATTTGGACATCAGCTAAATATAATTCACACATATTGCAATTTTTGAGGCAGAATTTCTACCTTATTTATCATCTTATACCTCCAATGTGTGCCCATCAACTAGAACAATCACTAAAGCCCTTTTTAATATTCCGTGCTTTAAACAGTGGTTATAGTTAAATAAGAAGAAAACAAAAGACCACATTGTTTGGTCGTTTATGAGCAAAATCTTCTTGTATGTACTGTCACCAAATATGTTTTTTCTTTGAATAATGAAGAATTCCCAAGAGGTGATTATTAGTTCCTTCTAAAAAATGGACACATCCAATCAATAAATTTATAATATGAGAATAGATGAGAGGGTGAGAAGGTGGAATCTGAATTTAGTGAAGAACAAACTGAAGAATTCAAAGAAGCAAAGCTCAAAATATAGGTCAATTTAAAAACTTAAGGGAAAGTTTGAGAAATAAAAGCTTGTATGTATTTGCAATAAGAGTCTATAAAACATCAACAGGATTAAATATTAACAATTAGCTTATAATCATCTTGGAAATAAAGTGAAAGAGTTTTAATAAAGTGAGTTTTTAAATGTGATGAGCTTTGTTCAAATTTTGGCTTCAAAATCTACTAAATGTATGCACTTGGGCAGAACTAGTAAATTTGTTGTGCCTCTCCTCTTTTATCTTTAAAAATAGGACTGGTGATACTACTTTGCACTGCTTGTATGTGAACTGAATAACAAAATGAACACATCTTGGCACGTATTACTTATATCTATTCAAAATAGTTAACATTCTTAAAAAGTAGGTATTATCCATTGGGCACTATTCTGAGCATTTTATATGTGTTAATTCCAATTCTACAAGAAGGTGCTATTGCTATAATAATTTTAAAGGTAAAGAAACCGAGGCACAGAGAAATTAAATAACTGGTCCAAGGTCACAGATCTTATAAACAGTTTTATAGCATTTAATCCAAAACAGTTTGGCTTTTGAGTTTATGCAATTAAACCCTATGCTATACTGCTTCTCAGTTTATGTTGGTTCCCATTATATTTCTTCTTGAATAATTTCTTTTCAAAAATAATTGAATGGACCATATCTAATTAACTATATATGTTGAATTAAAATTTGTATTATATCTTTGTTTTTCCATAGTCTTACATTTATTCTCAATAAATATTACCTTCCAAAAATCCCCTAATAAGGTATACTTTTTTCAAACATCCTTAAGCAATGGTAGCATTCCCCAAGTTGCCTCTGCTGGAGCTCTGGGATGAACATGTGGTTCTTTTTTTTTTGAGTTGGAGTCTCACTCTGTCACCCAGACTGGAGTGCAGTGGCCGCTTCCGGCCACCGCAGCCTCGACCTGCTGGACTCCGGCGATCCTTCCGCCTCAGCCTTATGAGTAGCTGGAATTACAGGCTCGCGCTACCACGCCCAGCTGATTTTTTGATTTATTGTAGAGATGAGGTCTCGCTGCCCAGGTGGGTCTCGAACCCGCGGGCTCAGACAATCCACTCACCACAGCCTCCCAAAGGCGTGGGATTACAGGCTGAGCCACCGAGCCCGGCTGAACATATGGTTCTTGATGGGCCTTTTTTCTACCATACCTATAGGTCAAGAGACACAAGCTAAGATACATATTCTTAGAATTAGACATCTGTAATCTCAGTGCTTTGGGAGGCTGAGACAGGAGGATTAATTGAGGCCAGGAGCTTGAGCCTGTAGTGTGCTATAATGATGCCTACAAATAACCATCATACTCTTATTTAAAATAAATAAATGAAATAAAAAATAACTGAGTATGGTAGCATGCAACTGTAGTCCTAGCTACTCAGGAGGCTGAAGAGGGAGGATCATTTGAGCCTAAGAGTTCAGTGCTGCATTATATTATGATTGTACCTGCAAGTAGCCACTGTACTCAGCCTGGGTAACATAGCAAGACTGTGAAGGAAGGAAGGAAGGAAGGAAGGAAGGAAGGAAGGAAGGAAGGAAGGAAGGAAGGAAGGAAGGGAAGGGAGGGAGGAAAAGTTGAAACCACTCTATAAGCGACAAATGGCGACAAATGTGAATGATTCGATTCAGCCCATTTTTACGTTTTACATGTTATCTTATTCCATTCATATATTAAAAACAACTTATACATACACAAATATGCATTAAAATTAAAAACTTGAATAGTTTTGTGGAAGTTTTTCTTCTTATATTCTCCTCTTTAAGATGATATTTCTAAGTTGAGCAGAGCTTCAATTTCTGGAGATATAAACAGATTTATGCAGTGTATTGGTAGACAATAGTGTACTGGTCTCAAGTTTACATCTTTATAGAAAATAAGAGCTGTTTGCTTATTATTTGTTTGTGTATTTTATAAGCATGACTGGAGGCTTATTCTTACCAATTAGTAGCTGCAGTGGATCTAGGCATACAGAGTCTATAAAAATAAATAAATAAACACAGTAAAATAATTTGTGCTGACAGATTAGAACCACACCTATGCTAAGATACTATGTTGTTTTCATTTTTTGTTGCTGTGGTTCAAATCACCCAAAGTATTTTTGAGAATAAGTATCAGGAGCTGATATAAGACTCAATAGGTAGATGACAGCATATTTAGGAAGGTATTATACATTAATGTTTTAAGCAAATATAATGGGGATAACTCCTATGTCCAAGGCACCATTCCACATACAAGTGAAGTTCTTGGTCCCAAGGATATTACATTTAAGAAGGGAAGTTAAATGGCATACCTTTAACAAATGTCTACATTGAATTCTCAGAGATAGTAGAATATGCTTTCTTAAAACAATTGCAAGGCAAATAAACAGAAAGTGATGGTTATGTTGTAGGAATTATATTACACATAAGATTTTCTACATCTCCCAGGATCTATAAGTTATAAGTTTGACTGCATCTTCTGTGATTTTTTCCCACCCATGCCTTCACTCATCTCCATCCACAGGGCTCCTTGCACAAGTACATAGCACAGTACAGCTCAAACATGCCAGGCACTCATCCCAGTAGAGCTTTGCACTGACTGTCCCTTTTGCCTGAAACTTTCTTCACCCATATTTGATATCCCCTCACCCCACCCATCTTTGTGCCTATGTCAGTTTCTCATTGAGTACCATTCTGATCACTCCTTCAGTTTCAGTTACTCTTATCTCCCTTACCCTGATTTACTTTTTCTTTTTTATATTACTCATTGCTTTTTAAAATCTCACCTAATGGACTTATTTAATGTGCTTATTATTTATTTTTATTTTCTGCCTATGTCTGTTAGAGTATAAGCTAGATGAGGGCAGAAATGTTTGTCTGTTTTATTCATTGGTTTACTCCAAATATATAGAATTATGCTTGGCCCATAGCAAGCTTCCAATTAACTATGGGAGGTGAAAATAATCACTTACTAAAAATAACACAGAAGGAAGGTCCAAAAGGATATGTAGATAGAACAAGCTACTGGCATCAATAAATGAGACAACTATTGACAATTTATGGTTTTGCTTAAAATTAAAGGAGACTTTTGTGGAATGAAAGTGAAAAAGGTGCTTGGATAAAGAATAATGTCATGTTTGAACATGGGTATGGAGATGGAACAGCAGAGGTAGAAAGAACTCATTGCTGTACAACCAAAGAAGAGAATAACATGTAGCAAAAATTGAACATGTCTGTTGAAAATAGAACAGTCAGAAAAAGTGTGTAACTAGGTCAAGTAGTAATACAATGGTTCTGGCACTACTAGGAATTTTGTTTTTGAAAGTACAGCAGTTTCATCTTTCATATTTTGTAGTGTCTTTAGAATGACCATAAAAAACCAGAACATCATCTTGCAAAACATTTAGCGTTAACTATTTTAAGGAGTGGATTCCTATGATGAAATCACACTATTGGCAGTTCACCCATCTATTTTTTCAACTACTCATTAATTCATATATAATATACATTTAGGATATGATGCATTGCTTACTACTGTGCCAGACTCTGGATATAAAAATAATTATCACATGGAACCTACACTAATGGGCTCATATTTATGTGCGGAATATATAAAAAGTAATTTTAATGTATATAGAATTACATAAGAACTCCTCTGATAGTGCAGAGGTGGGAACATTTTGCTGTTCTAGAGGGAATCTTAAAAATAGATGGTGATAATTAAGCTAGGTATTAAAGGTTAAAACCCCACTTTAAATGGAAAACAGAAAATTTATGTAGAAAAATAGCATTAGAAAATAAATTACAGTGTGAGAGTGCATGGCACATTTCAGAACAAGTAATCTATCACATTATGGAATAAAACATAGGTGCTATAGGTTGAATTGTGTCCTCCTAAAAAGATATGTTGAACTTCTAACTAACCCCAGTTACCTCAAAATGTGACCTTATTTGAAAACAGGGTCTTTTCAGAGATAAAGTTAAAATGAGATTATTAGGGTAGAATCTAATCCAGCATAACGGGTGTCCTTATTCAAAGGGGATTCTGGGTACAGATGTGCTCACAGAGAGAATGCCATGTAAAGATAAAAGCAGATTGTAATGATGCATTACAAGCCAAAAAATGACAAAGATTTCTGGCAAACCACCAGAAGCTAGGAGAGAGGCATGGAAAAGATACAGTAATCAATAGAAGGAAAACAAAAAAAAAAAAACAAAAGACCCGCAGACAACCTGATTTCAGACTTCTAGCTACCAGAGGCAAAAAAGTTTCTGTTAAGTCACTCATTTTGTGGTATTTCTTACAGCAGCCTTAGTAAACTAATACAGGAGGCAACACTGACAATTTAGAAGACAAGGATGAAAAGATCTGAAGGAGATAACTGTCATAATTGTTAGAAAGAATATTAAGACATTGGATTTTAGTGGTCTGTAATGAACCACCAAAAATGGAAGTGGCATGGTGAGTTCTGCATTTTACAGATAAATTCTGGCAGCCTTAGGAAGGATGCATACAAGCCAAATAAGATAAGTACCCCTACTGGGAATATATCCGGAGAAACTCAAATCACTCTATGAAAAAGATGCCTGTGCACACATGTTTATTACAACATTGTTCCAATAGCAAAAGGTATTAGAACCAACTTACTGCCCGTCAAAAGAGGACTGAATAAAAAAAAATGTGGTACATAAACATGATGGAATATTGCACAGCCATAAAGAAGGACAAAATTATGAACTTCATAGCAACTTGAATGGACTTACAGTCTATAATACTGAGTGGTCTATCACAGAAATAAATAACTGAGTATCACGTGTTCTCACTCATAAGTGGACCTTGAACAATTATTGTAATACGATAAGAAAAGGATTGGTAGTAATGGGAAATTGTTGGGGGTGGTGGTGCAGGATTGGCAGTAGTGAGATTCTGCAGGGGGAGGGGAGGAACACACCTCATCAACAAGCGTACCTGAATTGTATGCCACATCTTTAAAAGAAAAAATAAAAAGGAAAAAAAAAAAGGCTATTGTAATTTTATGAGTAAGAGCCAATGAGGGACCAAAATAGAAAAGAATAGTTAGAAAGAAGATGTAGTGGCAGATGATAAAGAGATTAAAGGGATAAAATCTGTAAAATTTAAATATTGATGAGCTAAAGAGGGAAGCCAAGAGAGGCATTAGATATGTCTTTGGCTTAGAGGAATAGGAGAGTGGTGGCACCAAGTTTATAGAAAGGTCATTTTCATGGCATAAGGTAGAAGAGGAAAATGAATTTTAGTCAATGTTGAGATGAGTGTACATATAGAATGACTGTCAGTTTACAAATGGATGTGTGTGTATTCTCTAGTGAGACTTGAACTGAATAAAAACATTCGAAAATTAAAGTTTTACAAATAATGTTCTTTGTGTAATATGAAAGGCTGAATAAAGGGAACACAGACTAAAGGCTGTATGTACATAAGGGTTGGGGATGGGGGCAAAAACATGGAGGATAAATTATTTCGGGGATTCTTAGAGTAGTTTAGGAATTAGGTAATGAGCTTCAAATAACTAAATAAATGTAATAATGAATCTTTGCAATACAATAAGTTTCTCTTTATCTAAAATACAAATATGCAAAAGCACTACAGAAGAATAACTACTTTAATAGTAGATCTCACCTGGCCATGACCTTCTAAGCAATATATTTTATTTACATTTCCAAAGCATGTTTATTATGCAAATAAAATATAAAAATACTAAGAAGAATTAGCTTCCGTATTTCCTTTGCATGTGAAGGTATGGACTCCCTTCAAAAATTTGTATTGATACATGTAAAGATAAAATAGCTGTCTAAAATTTCTTAAATTATGTAGAGTGAGGGGCAAAATGAGAGAGACTTGACCCATACCACCCACTGTTATAATGTGATTTTTATAACAGACAAAATAGTTCACCGAAATGCTACAAGAGAATTACGATTAGCATATTTTCCTGCAGAAAGAAAAACATAAACTAAAGCAAAACCAATAAATGTTTTGGAATTTATGCTTCAAAATATTATTGATTTATTATGCTTATAACTTACAGTGAAATTTCATTATAATCAAAAGAAACTTGCTAGCTTGAAAAAAATGGAAACTAAAATTAAAAATGCATACCAAGTGAAAACAGATGAAAAACAGATGAAGACTATTTGTTTCAGAAGACCTAGATTCTAAACCTATGTTCAGCATTACTAGTTGTGTGATTATGGATAATTTATATCACTGAATTTTCTCACAGGTAGAAGGTAGGTTCAAGATTAGATGCTATCATATTAGGTTCACAAAGGCAAGTGATAATGGCATAAATAAACAAGTTTGGTGATGGATTCCAATAAGGGTCTTAACTTTCTACATCTCCCCAATGGCATGACTTTTGGTATTATCCTTCTATACTAATTTGGAGTTTGCTCTCCTTGACTCACATTAGTCAAAAGAGTTATTAGCAAACTTAACACAACAGACATTTGAAAAATCACCTGCATATTGTTTTCACTGTTGTAATCTTGCCACCACCATGAGAGCCTGCATAGGTTAGCCTACAAGAGGGATGTGAGAAATATACATGGGGAAACGAAAACCAGATCAAAACAAAACAAGGCCAACCTAGACCAGCCCATAGCCAGCTAACCAAAAACATATGAGAAAACTCAGCCAATATCAGCAGGGCCACCTTCAAGACTCAGTTGATTGCAGATGCATGAGTGAGACTAGCCAAAACTAGGGAAATTACCTGCCAACCCATAGATATGTGATCAATAATAAATGATGTTTAGCTGGGCTCAATGGCTCAGCCTGTAATCCCGCACCTTTGGGAGGCTGAGGTGAGTGGATTGCCTGAGCCCGTGGGTTCGAGACCCACCTGGGCAGTGCTCATCTCTACAATAAATCAAAAAATCAGCTGGGCGTCTAGCGCATGCCTGTAATTCTGACTACTCAGAAGGCTGAGGCGGAAGGATCACCGGTGCCCAGCGGGTTGAAGCTGCAGTGGCCGGGAACGGCCACTGCACTCCAGTCTGGGCGACAGAGTGAGACTCCAACTCAAAAAATAAAAAAAAATTAAAAAATTAAAAAAATAAAAATAAATGATGTTTTCTTTCAGTCACATGGCAGTTTGTTACAGAGCAGTATTGTAGTAACAGATAACTCATACATCAAGGAAGAGATAACCCTAAGGATGAAAAGAAGAACTGAAGGCTCAAATGAAGTACAACTGAGGAGGAAACCCTTGCCCTTACTATATCTAATGAAGTCCTAAGAATCTAGGAAACTTAACCCTGGTTTTGTATGCCTACTCTGGAAAAGAAATATATGTGAGTCAGTGTAAATGATTCCTTATGTGCAGACTTCACGTCTTTTTTTTTTTTTGACTTCATGTCTTAAAGTTCTTGCTTTCACAGAAGCTTACAAACTGCCAGGACCTAAGTAGTCAATAAAAAAATACTCTTTAAAAATATGATGAAAAGGAAGGTGCTTTCACCATTTTTCACAACCAGTCACACTAACAGAACAAACCAAAGTGCAGATATCAGAACAGAAAGATGACCTTCATATATTCTGTTTGCAATTCACTTAAAGCTATATTTTTGTAATGTTCTGATTATAAGGTTAACATAAATTCTAATTACCTAAAAAAAAAAGCTACCAGACGGAAAATATACTATAGACAACTAGACCAATGACAAAGTTCTTTTCAGCCAGAACAGTCGAATATTTCCAATTTTTAAAAAAATCATGCTAGAATGTTAAATATGATTTATTATTTACAACTAAAAAAAGGAATAAATATATTTTCTTCTGAAGAATGACAACTTTTTATAATCAGTTATTATCTCTGAAAGATTTTCCAAATGAATTATCTTTAGGTAACAAATATTTTGAACCCACAATATTGGAGAGGAGTTTCCAATTAATTATTTTTCAGGAGTATTCTTGTGAAAATATTTGATAAATATGTTTTAAATTCAAAATTAACATTGTATGTTGATTGTGCAAAATATAACCAAATTGTTCCTATTAAGGCAGGGCATATATAAAATACCACATAAAATATAATGCAAAAAATGGAGCAAGGAGGTCAAAATTAAGTCTAAGATCCGTGTTATTTTCATTATTCAGTATAATACAAACAATTATTTGTTGTTGTTATTTTCACTTCTTTCTTTTTGTTTGTTTTTGTTTCATTTTAAAATCGCAGGGTACAAGTCAGGATTGGGTACACAAGTGGTTTAGGTATAGGTGAAGCTTTCAACCACCCATTGTACCTCACTTCACCTGGATTAGGATCTGGCAAACTTATTGATGTTATATGGCCCAGCCAGCGATGTTCCATTCCTGCCTATCCCTTTTTTATAGTATTATGATAGGTGTTCAGGGTCCACTTATGAGTGAGAACGTGTAGTACTCAGTTCTTTGTTTCTCTAATAGATCACTGAGTATGATAGACTCCAAATCAATCCAAACTACTGCAAAGTTCATAATTTTGTTCTTCTTTATGGCTACATTCCATTGTATATATGTACCACATTTTAAAATCCAGTCCACTTTTGATGGGCAGCATGGTTGGTTCCATGCTTTTGCTATCGTAGACAGTTCTACAATAAGCACATGTGCACAGGTATCTTTTTTGAGGGATGATTTGAGTTCCTCTAGGTACGTACCCAGAAGGGGGATTGTTGGGTCACATGAATGGTCAATTTCTAGTTCTTTTAGAAATAGCCACGTTGGTTTCCATAGTTTGCACTCCCACCAACTGTGTAGAAGCGTTCGCTTTTGTCCACATCCTTGCTAGCATCAGTATCATACAGACAACTCATTTTAAGCATAATCTTCAAAAATAAAATAATTAGAACGTATAATTTTTAAACAAGTAACAAGAATAAAGGGCAAGAGACGACGATTCAGAAGACAAAAACAAATAAACCAAAGAAAAGTATAGAAATCAGGAATCACAATATTAGATGGTTCTAAAAACTAAATATGGAGTAAGGTTGTACATGGTAAAACAAATATCTCAAATGGAATATAAAACAAACAGTTCTAAGATATTCATAAATATAGTAAATAAAAGCATATAAGGACAAAAACTAAGAATAATGAATTTTATTATAATAAAATAATTATGATAATATAATAATGGAAGTACAATCCAATGATGGCTGGTGTGCAATTCTAATACATTTTTAAAGACATAATAAAATGCCTTTACTAAGGACATAATGATGAAATAAACTTCTCACCAAAGGGTTATAACAGCTCAGATCCAGGTTTTAGCTAATAACGGAAACACAAAATTAAAAGGAAAAGAAAAAAGTACAAATAGATTTTTATAAATCCAGAGTTAGAGACAGAAATTTTAAATCTGCCTCTCAGAAAGTTGCTGGAATTGTAATAATCAATATAGTTTAATCTTGTAAATATATAGAATATTATATTCAACAATTAGAGCATATATCCATCAATATACCTCTGTATTTATGTTTCATTCCATTCAAACACCATAGAAGTTTTACCAGAATTAACAACATATGAAACAACTTAAAGTAAATGCATAATATCTTTGAAATATAACTAACTTGAAAAACTGACTCAAGAAGAAAAAGAGAACCAAAATAGACCAATAATCTTTAAAGAAGTGATACACATACATTAAAATTTAGTACAACTTCTATACTCACAAACATAAGATACAAAAATTTTTTACAGACAATTTTTACCAAAACTTCAAGTATCTGATAAACTTTATCTTATACAATTGTTCCAAAGGATAGAAAGAGAATGAATCTTATAGTTAGTAAGATTTGATATAAAAAAAGGATATAAAAAGTAAAAGAAAATGTTTCCAGAAATATATCTATTTCCTCTCACTTGTCTAGTTTGTTTGCATAGAGTTCTTCATAATAATCTCTAACAGTCTTTTTTTTTCCCCCTAATATCAGTTGTAATACCTCTATTTTCATATCTGATTTAGCTAATTTGAATTTTCTGTTTTTTTCTTAATTAGTTTAGCTAGTGTTCTATCAATTTTATTTATCTTTTTAAAGAACAATGTTTTTGTTTCATTGATGCTTTTTATTGCTTTTTTGGGGGGTGGGGAGTGAGTCAGAGTCTCATTGTCACCCATTTAGGAGTGCAAGGGCATGCTCACAGCCATTGCAGCCTTGACCTGCTGGGTTCAGGAGGTTTTTCCGCTTCAGCCCTCCGAGTAGTTTGACCTACAGGCATATGCCACCATGCCCAGCTAATTTTTTGATTTACTGTAGAGACAAAGTATAGCCAAGTTGCCAAGGCTGGTCTCAAACCCCTGGGCTCAGGCAAACCTCTCGCCTCCACCTTCCAAAGTTTTAGGATTACAGGGTTTTTAAAAATTATTATTGTTTAGTTTTTATCTGATCTTTGTTATTTCTTTCCTTCTGCTAGCTTTTAATTTGATTTGCTCCTATTTTTTGCCTGAATTTATGTGTTTATAGCAGCACAGTTCACAATTGCAGAGATGTGGAATCAACCGAAATGCCTATCAGCTGATAATGAAAATGTAGTGTATACACACACACACACCGCCACCACCACCACCACCACCACCATAGAATACTATTCAACCATAAAAAAATAATGAAGCCGGGCTTGGTGGCTCAGCCTGTAATCCCGCGCCTTTGGGAGGCTGAGGTGAGTGGATTGCCTGAGCCCGCGAGTTCGAGACCCGCCTGGGCAGTGAGACCTCATCTCTACAATAAATCAAAAAATCAGCCGGGTGTGGTAGCACATGCCTGTAATTCCGGCTACTCGGAAGGCTGAGGCGGAAGGTCACCGGAGCCCAGCAGGTCGAGGCTGCGGTGGCCGAGAGCGGCCACTGCACTCCAGTCTGGGTGACAGAGTGAGACTCAACTCAAAAAAAAAAAAAAAATGAAATAATGTCGAAAAAAAAGAGAAGATGGCGACGGCATAGGTGAACTGGTGAGATTCTCTGAACGTGAGTTCCCAAAAAGGCTATCACTTCGCTACCCCCATCCCCCAGCCCACCACCAACCACGCTGGGGGCAGGCCCGGGAACTTCAGTCCCACGCAAGGCCAGATATTGCGCCCCTCCCCCCACTGCTGCCGTTCTACTCGTGTGTGGGTCCCAGCCCCCTCCAGATCCCTCCCCGGCTGCATTGTCTCCAGCCCAGGCACCCGGCATCAAGCCGCTGGTCACACAGGGAGGCTCTGGGCACCCGCCCCTCAGAGACGCTGGTTCCATTTCTGGCTGAAGTCCTCTGTTGGGTCCCAGCGCCACTCTCGCTGTCTAGAGCCTGCCCTTTGGAACTTTGGAGCTCTGGAACTCCGGGTCCACCCTGGCTGAGGCACTCAGCGTGAGACCCCAAATAAGAGGACCCAGACAAGCGGAGAAAAACAGATCTGCTTAAACTGCCTTGCCATTCTCCAGGCAGAGACTTCCAGTGCCCTGCCCACCTAGCAACAAACTTTACCTCATTTCCTAAGGCCAGATATTGCAGCGTGCGGGGAAGTTTTGGGTCCCTGCTCCCTCCAGCTCTCTCCCCGGCCGGCACCCGGCACCGCAGGTCGCACAGGGAGGCTCTGAGCGCCCGCCCCTCAGAGACGCCGGTTCCATTACTGGCTGAATACTCTGTAGGGTCCCAGTGCCACTCTCGTCATTTACAGCCTGCCTTTTGGAACTTTGGAGCTCTGAAACTCCGGGTCCACCCTGGCTGAGGCACACAGCGTGACACCCCAAGTCAGGGGACCCAGACAAGTGGAGAAAAACAGATCTGCTTAAACTGCCTTGCCATTCTCCAGGCAGAGACTTCCATTGCCCTGCCCACCTAGCAACAAACTTTACCTCATTTCCTAAGGCCAGGTATTGCAGCGTGCGGGGAAGTTTTGGGTCCCTGCTCCCTCCAGCTCTCTCCCCGGCCCTGCACCCGGCACCGCAGGTCGCACAGGGAGGCTCTGAGCGCCCGCCCCTCAGAGACACCGGTTCCATTACTGGCTGAAGACTCTGTAGGGACCCAGTGCAACTCTCGTCATTTACAGCCTGCCTTTTGGAACTTTGGAGCTCTGGAACTCCGGGTCCACCCTGGCTGAGGCACACAGCGTGAGACCCCAAGCCAGAAGACCCAGACAAGCGGAGAAAAACAGACCTGCTTAACTGCCTTGCCATTCTCCAGGCAGAGACTTCCATTGCCCCACCCACCTAGCAACAAACTTTATCTCAGCTCCTAAGGCAACAGTGTGAAACAGGAGACAAAGCCCCACCCCTATGCTGCAACGAAAAACAAAAGGGAGAGGCTGGAATC